>NC_140946.1:86685880-86893380 GCF_014529385.1 Adiantum capillus-veneris | reverse complement strand
CTCGGAAGATGAAGAATGCTCTATGCTGTTTGCGTTGGATTGTCTTAATAGGTGAGAAAGGTACCTTGGGATGTATTTTGAGTTATAGAGGCAAATCATATCATAAAACCCTAATATGTATGGAATTGTTTTGCTAGTTTGACACAAACACATATCAAGAGGACGCTTGCAAGCGAGATCCACTTGATAAGAAGGCTTGCCCTTGGAAATGAAAATAGCTGGAAGAAATATTTTGATGAAGAGGCACTACAGGAGGTAGAGGCAGAATTTTCTGAAGACAAGAGGGGGCATCCCTGGATTTGGTGGACTATACCACTTGGCCTCCTCATGCAGCTTATCTACTTTGTATGGCCATTCATAACCTTCTTTGTTTGTTTCTTTTAGTTCATGTTATGCTCAACCTTACATGCTCAACTTTGATGTAGAGTGAATTCAAATTGGAGCTCTCAAAGAGATTAGAAGAGGTGGTTGTCCCCAAAGATGACCCGGCGTATAAAGCATTGTACAAGCAAACCATCCGCGAGGTGGAACAACATTTCAAAGGGAAGAAAGGATTCAAGCTTGTGGCAGTGGCAAACCCAGCCCTTGGGGAGGAGTGGGTTAATAAGATTTACGATCTAGATTGGGAGAGCGATCACAACGTAACTTTGGACAAACTGCTTACAGTGACCCGAACACCGCTTCCTCCAGAAAGGTAGTCTCAAGTATTTTTGTTTAATATGTTCCTTTGGCATGCATATCACTGATTTGTATGACTTTTCAAGTGCAGAAAAGTTTTTGTTTTAGATCGCATTCTAAACAAGGATATTGGAAGAGCATGGGGCTTCGAAGGGGGCGACAAAGATTGGCGCTCATATATTGCATGCTACTCTTATTGGGAGTGCGTAGTGGAGAGAGCAATTGATTTAATAAGAGAGGTTGACGAGGTTTCATACATCTCGTGGAGTTCAATAATAAGAGATTTTTTTGATAAGTGTCAAAAGGTCCATCTTCGCTATTCATTTAAACATCTTCCAAAGCTTACACCGGGGATCCAAAGAGAGAACATGCCTTTCCTAGAGCAAACCGCAAGACGGTTTGCCTATAGGTAATCTCTTTGTTTTATTTTTAGATCTAGATAATGTATGTATCAATGGCTTTTTTCCAACTTTTATTGGTGATCCAAGTCTTTCTATAGGTGGTTCGCGGAATTATTGAGAGACAGTCAAATCCAAGGAATTCCGCCAAGCGTTGAAGAGTGGAAGGTTGTTTCATCTCTGGGATATAAATCATTGTACCCACGTTCATGGCTCGATGCAAATAGGACTCTTCCTAAGGATCTCTATGAGGTGCCATGGTTCTTAGAGTATTTGGAAGGTGAATATCCAGCCGAGGAGACAGAAATACATACACGTGAGTTCAATGCATTTCAATAAAATATATTAGATGAGCTTAGTAGTCACTACTTATGTTTTTTTTGCATGGTTTGGAAACAGGCCTTATGTGCAAGCCAATAGTAGTTGCAACGAGCACTTCAAAGAAAGATACAACAACAAATGCAAAGGAAAGTGGTAGTGGTAGTGGCAAGGATATAAGGAGCTCTCATGGCACTCCAAAGAAAGACACAGTGACAAACACAAGGGAAAGGAGAAGTGGAAAGGACACAAGGAGCCCTCACGACAAGATTGACAAGAGTGGAAAGGATACAATAAAGTCTCCTGGCAAGCTAGGTACCAGAGGTGGTAAGGGTACTCTTAAAGAGGTAGTGCAAAGTCCAGATCGCAAGGGTAAGGGTACCAATGAGAAGAAAAGAGGTAATAACTTGGAAGGAAAGCATAGAAAAACAAAGAAAACACCACCACAAAAAAAGCTGAAGGGCAACACTACGCGAACACAACGGGAAAATGAAGATGAGGATGCACCGAAGGCTTTTGTGCCATTTCATCTCGATGTACATGTTGATATATTGCATATTGCAATTGATACATTTAATGGCCCTGAAGACTCAGATGCAGTAATGATAGGACGGTTTATAGAGAAACTTCAAGCCCAAGGTGGATTCTATGAGGATGCACTTGTCTCTCTTGTATGGGCAGATCTTCCATCTGGCTTGTACCCATTTGAAGAGGAGGATGAACTGCCAGCTTGGAATGAATGGGATTCAGAAAAGCTAAAGGCGTCAGTTACCATTGCATCAGAGTTCTTGAGCCATGATGGTTTCTTTGTTACTACTAGTGGTATTGAGCATCAATTTGAAATTGTGTCACGTGTGATGGGGCAATCCAAACTTCAGTATGTACATAGTATGTTCTTGGAAACTACAACCCAATGCAAAAGGATCGTTCGTGGGAAAGTAGAAGAGGTAAGTCAAAACCACTTGAGGATTATGGTTGTAGAGTTTTTATAGGTTAAGCTCTAATAATTTACTCTCTTAATGCTACCTTGTAGGTTTCCACTTTAGTGATTACATTCTTTGCCCATCCAGATTGTACACGTGAATTAAATTGGGAGCAAGCATTACAAAAAGTCATGAAGGGATCTTTCGACAACAAGTCTGATACATTTGTGGAGCTACCAACAAGGAAGCTAAACCCGACACTAGATGAAGACGGCAATGCCTTGCGTGGTGCAGCTGAGAGACACACAAACTTTTGTGGTTTCCTAGTTTCGCTCTGCACTCAAGAAGGGGAAATCATAATAGATTGTTTTGCTGGGGTCGGAAATATGGCCAAAGTGTGTGAGGTCTTAGACCGGTATTGTGTGAGTATTGAGATTCATGAGAGGTGCCATGAACATTGCCTCTCTGAGATAGGCGATCTGTTAGAGGTTTAGATGGCATGAGACATCAACTTCATTGACTTTATAAGACAAATATGATTGTTTTTTGCTCATTCATTTTGTATGTGAGTATGTATCTTTGAATTGTGATTGATGGACACAACCTTTTTCTATTCAATTTCAATTTGTATATTTGAAGAGTGGTTGAATACATTTTGTTTCCATTTTTTTAATCAACCTACCAAGCAAAGTGAGCAAATTGTGTATGTTTATGTGATGTAGGACTAATGGAGCCATGTGTTGAGGATAGCGATCAAGTATTGGCATGTTCATCCTCAGAGAGACGTTCCCTTTTGCGGGGTGAGCTTGAGAGCTGGGTGTTGAGCCTACAATCCAATCTGGATAGTTTTCATTCACCTTTGCTTGCACAAGATGTAATATTGAGAATGATATTCCCCCCAAATAGAAAGGGAAAGGGAAAACGGTCTATGAAAAAAAGGCAGAATAGGTCACTCTTAGAAATTGTCATGGATAAAGACTTTCCAGGAGTAGACAGCACCTTACCACAAACTATTACGCAAGTGTTTGCTCGATATAAAGAGAAGGGGCTTTTAAAAAATGCACAGTGGCGACTTTGTATAGGCAAGGATGAAAAACAACACAAGCTCACTCTTTTCCCCCCGGATGCAGAGGATATATACGTGGGGATCAATGTTTTACCATGTACATGTTCTCCGTCCTCTTCAAGGAATAAGCACAAGAGAAATTGTGAGACATGCTGTGGACGTTGTGATGTCTGTGGCAAGGAGAGAAAAAACATGGTGCGATTTGAGTACATCTCGTTTATCGAGCAATTGCGTCTTCTATGTCAGAGCGAGGAGTTTTGTCATGATTTTCTTACAATGTGGCGGGAAAGAAGTAATTGGCAAGCGGACAGTTCAACCTCTACCAATGTTATCAACGATTACTGGGATGGGGAAAAAATAAGAATGTGCAAAGACTTTTGGAACCCACAGAAAGAGTGGGAGATTCCAGCTAAGTGCCCCAATAGTTTTTGTGCCATGTATTATCAGACTTTTCCAACCGCCTTGCGTAGTCCGGAGCTAAACAAAAATTGGAATGAGATTACCAAGGAATATGAGTTCTTATGCTCACATTGTGCAACAAATATCAAAGTGCCAAGAAGAATGGTCAAGGTGAGACAATATTGCAATCAATTTGAATAGTCTTCATCTTAGCAATGTTTATCATGCCCATAGCTTTCATGTTTTTTTAGGGGGATCCTCGAAATTTTGCACTCATGTGCCATTGGGATGGCTTTCAAACGGCTTCAACCAAGCCGAAAGATAGTGGGGTTGTTGAAGTGGTGGTCCTCAACGGTGGCAAAAACTCAATTATTGGACCTTTGCCAGTGCTATTTTTGCCACTCAGCTTATTGAAGTTAGAAAAGAAACATGGCAATATTCTTCCATACCTTTTAGAGCCTTTATTATGTGAACTTGAGTCGGCTTTTGTTGATGGGTTCTCCATCAATTTTAACTATCCACCAACGGCCATATTTGACAACTCTTTGGACATAGCATATCGTTCTTGCATTCCAAGGGCAATTCTTATGTCATGGACAGGCGATCACCCAGCCCAGTGTAAACTAGGATGTTTGAAGGATGGGGGCAAGAACGGGTGTAGACGGGATAAGCCTCCCATGAAGCAGATCACTCAAGGGGTATGCATTCCAAAGTACGTATACACAAAGAATAAATATATTGCTCGCTACCCACCAGAAAAGAGGACTGCAACAGAGATGTTTGAAGCTATAAGACTTTCAAGACAAAAACAAACGAAGGAGGAGTATAACGCTACTCTATCCAATGCAGGACTAACAGGAGAATCACCACTCTGGAGGTTGTACCATCTTTATGGCTTTGATATTAGTTTGGATCTTGTGTATGATGTGATGCACATTCTTGCACTGAACATTTTCAAGAAGTATACTAAACAGCTATTTTTAAAGGCTAGCAATGGCATGAAAACATCCATCACTCATGCAATATATGAAGTTACTGTTGTAATTCCCCGAACACTTCGCAGAAGTGGACGATGGCCGTTGCATGCTACTAGACACCACGGAAATTTTATTGCAGAAGAGCATCAAAAGTTTATTCAATGGTGTTTACCACACATTTTAAATAATTTTCCAGACATTGAGAAGACATTGAGAGATGTGGGAATGATTTTGGTTGACGTAGCTCATATCTTCTACAACTACACACGTACTCATGGTTGGACTTTGGATACCGGCCATCAATGCTACCCGAAAACTACTTTCAGCATGGAGAATTATTATGGATGAAGAGGGATGAGAGACTGTTTCTCCTCTAGAGCACGTGGCAGGTGTGTATGTTTCTATTCACCACAAATATAATAAGCACTCCTTATATAACATGGAGACCTAAAATAACGTCAATCTTTGTATATAGGTTCTGGAGAGTTGTTTGATAACATAATACGCCACAGTAGCCATGATGGACTTTGGTGCTACCAGTTTGAGAGAAACATGTTGGGAATTGTAGAGATTCCAACCAATAACAGGTTCAATGAGTTAACGTACACTCATTATCACACTCGAGCGCTTTTATCAAGAACCTTGCAATAGTTGGAGATTGAGAAGGATGGATTGTCACCTTCAGAGAGGATACTCTCATGCATACATGAGACTCTTTTATTGCCGCAAGGTTTTTCAAAGGCTAGCATGGAGCTAGGAACTTGTGAAAGATGGCATCTGTTGTGCTTAGCAATTGCATCCTCTGAAGGTCAAGCAACACAGTTGTACAAGAATGCTCAAAGGCTTGGCCCATGTCATTGCTTGAGCATGATTCAGAGAAAGGGAATCGCTCTACATGGTTTGAAAGCAACAAAAAGGGCTCTTGAAGGTTGGGAGATCATTTCTTTGAAGAGTTATTGGGGCCAACAATATATTCATCTAGAGGGATTTTCCTACTCAAAAGTATACATATGCGGCGAGCGATATGAAGCAAAAGACAATGTGGTGATCACTTTAGGTAGAAATACTAATTTAGAACATCAAAATAAAGCAAGGGGTGTATGCAAGATCACAGGTTTCTTGTCACATGAGCATAACAGAGGCATTGAGTTGTTCTTGATTGGGGAGTTTATAAATGGAGGCAATGGAATAGATGCTCTTCAACTTGATAAGGTCACTGGGATGAGAGTGATCAGTGATGTGGATTTTTCTCGCAAAAAGAAGTGTCTTTTACCAACATACACCATACTACACAAGTGCTTCTTTCTACCCTTGCGCAATACCCAGAACAAGGTGATATATGAAATGAGCGACACCATTTTTCGAACTTGGTTGCTACAACCTGGCAAGGTTGGATGTGCACGGCCATGGGTGGAAATAGGAGATGTAGTATTGGTTGTAAGCAGCTCCTCCATGTCTACTCCATCTTTCAAGGTTGCTGTCGTGTTCAATATAAATAAAGAACAAAAAGCAGTCGAGCTAGGGTTTTTGAGGAGGGATCCAACCACGGATTATTGGAATGTTCAAGGAGAAAACAAGTGGCAGGATTTGGAAACATGTTTGGAGGTGCTTCATGAATGGTCTCCAATTCAAAATGCCAATGATGCAAATGTCATGCCTACTTGTTTTAAGAGAGGAATAAGAAATTCTTGATAGGGTCACTCATTGGAGTGCTCACTTTTTCAACCTTTAAAGACTTTGTCACTTTAGAAACCTCAGTTCATCGGGTGATTTTGTAGATAGCAAGTGGATACTCATTTTGGTGAAAGCGGCCCACGGTTTTCCTGACTTGTATTTCATGTGTTATGGTTATAATGGGGAGCCATTTCTTGAAGCATAAAATTGAGTAGCCATACTTATTGCTTTGGTGTCACATGAGCCTTTTGATTGTAATATAGCACCATTCCCTCTCCCCCCCCCCCCCCCCCCCCCCCCCCCCCCCTCTCTCTCTCTCTCTCTCTCTCTCTCTCTCTCTCTCTCTCTCTCTCTCTCGTCTCATAGGTCATTATGGACCTTTGAAGACGTTAATATAACATTTCATTTCATGAGATTTCGCCAACGACCGATGCTAGATCTCCTGTGATTCAGCTATCCCAACAAGCCGCCCATTATTCTGCTTAGTTTTTTGTCTGACTCACATCGACCAACTTAGGACCCCATAGTATATATCTTTGTTTTGTATTGTTGTTAGGTTATTTTATTTTGTTACTCTGACTTTGTATCAGATCCACCACTTTGTAACTTTCAAGTCTCATAGGTCATTGTGGCCTTTTGAAGACGTTAATATAACATTTCATTTCATTCATTTCTCTCTCTCTCTCTCTCTCTCTCTCTCTCTCTCTCTCTCTCTCTCTCTCTCTCTCTCTCTCTCTCTCGTAATTGGAGAGACAAACAAAGGAAGAGATCTCTGCTCACCTAAAATTAGAAAAGATTTGAAGCTATGAAAAGTGGACAAAGAAGAGATATATATGTCATTATTTCTTGCGGTAATTATTTAGAATTAAAAAACACAAGCCATGAAAAATAGACGTGCAAGACTTGAAGTTGGTGTTTAATTTAAGCCCTAAACATTATTATCTCTCTACATTGCCCACACGTATGGTGGACAACCACCCCAACAACGTCGCACCCTATGGTGGGCACAATAGGTCATGTTGAAGCTCTCTACCACATCATCAAGCAATGTGAAGACGACTTAAATCATATCGAAATACGCTCTATTCACAGGTTGAGGTAGAAGCCCTTTTGACATGGTGTCGAGAGATCTGTGCATGTGTCAAGCCCTTCCCAAAGCTACTAGATGGTGGTGGAGCATAGCATGAGAAGCACATATGCACAGCCATTGGTATAAAGAGAGGCGTCATTCCACTGAGAAACCACAGTGGAAGCACCAGCAGCCACCTTAAACATCCACCTTGGAAGGAGAAAAAAATCATGCTCTTGACCTCCAGTTATTTGGGTGCTGGTATGTTTGTAGGTTGTATTTACACACGATCCTCAGCAAAAAAGATAGATGGTGAGAAAAATAGCTATTGTGAAAGATAGTTGCTTATAATTATTTAAGTGGGACTCACATAAGAGTGACAAATTTTTGCATATGAAAATATTTGATGAAAATATATGAAGGTTATGAATGTGTGAAAAAAATTCACACTGTTTATATTTGTATTAAAAAGTTATCCTTGAAATGCTACTGGAAGGTAAGAAAATATACTCATTGCAAAAAAAACACATGGACTTGCTTAATGTGTAAATATTTACACATAAAAAAGTTACAAAATTTACATAGAAATTCTTTTTTCATTGCTATAAAAAAGCATATGTAATTTTTTCAGTGTAAAAAAGAAGATGTATAAAATTTTCATGTGTAAAAACTACAATATTTACATTAGAATGGCAGTTTTTTGAGTCTAAAAAATGTTATTCACACTCTAGAGTGAGAAAAGTGATATTCACACTCAATTTTCATAGGTGTAAAAGTGTCTAAAACTTGTAGTGAAAGCTGCTATGATCGCTACGTGGGGAAGGCGCAGGTAGGCTTATAATTGGGTATTGAGGCTTCACTACAAAAGTAGGCCGATTCCGATGTACCGATGGAGCAAATAGACATAGCCTACTCTCTCTCTCTCTCTCTCTCTCTCTCTCTCTCTCTCTCTCTCTCTCTCTCTCCAAAGAGTGGCCAGAGACAGACCTGCAGACACTCCGAGCTACATGTGATCTGCTAGTGGAGAAGAATTAAGCAACGCAGAGTGCTTTTTTTATTTTATTCACTTGGTAGATTTTCACACAGAGTTTGTTTTATTTAGAGCTTTTCATGGCAGTAATGTTTTTTTTTTTAATTTAAATATAGTTCCACGTGGTGGCTTCTGCATTCAGATATTGGAAAAAGAACCTTGGGCTCACCAAGTAAACACTTAACACTAGGTTGGTAATGGGACACTTTTATGTCCTCTTAAGTGACCATTTTCCTTGAATTATGTCAAGAGTTTCAAAATGGATTTTGAGGTGCTATCTATCTAGAAAGTTGTCTCATGAGCTGAAAAAAACTCGACATTTTTTTGGAATATCAATTCCATCTTTAACCTTGTCCTTGCACAACATTTCACAACCTAAACAGTGTGAAAAAACGGGTCCTGTTTTTGGCTTTTTTTCAACTTTTTGCAACTATACCACTCTAGAATTCATGTTTGTGAGGTCTATAATGCTAGAGAACTATCTTTAGTAGTCCTCAACATGTCCTGATGCTTCTAGGGAGAAAAAAATGTTAAAGTTGTAAGTTATGAGCAAATTACAAAAATTATCAAATCCTGTTTTTTAGCCAATTTTAGCTCTTCTATGATTTTTTTGGTGGCTTTCATAATATCCAAATGCAGTTTTGATTTTCAATGTCACATATTGTAACATAAAGCTAATGATCCTTGAGTTTTGGGGCACCTAATACCCTATTTTTCATAGTAGACAACGATGGTTGATTTTTTCAATTATAGAAGAAAACGAAACATTCTAGTATATCAAGTATAGCTTTTTCAATATTGTTAGTTTCTTGTGACAACTACATGCATTTTGTATGTAGTAACCATATCTACTCATAAGGATCAAATTTGGCTAGATATTGAATAGTTTCTATGGGATTCTACAACTCATAATGTTGAACCCAGTTTTTTCATGTTTGCTGTATCTAGCACTTCATCTTTGTCCCCAAGATTTCCCTTGGTAAGAGATGTATTATGCTTTTGACATGCTCCATGGCTCCTTATGAGCCTAAAGGACAATAGGGAACTAAGAAAACATGCATATATTATTTGTATTGAGCGTGGCTATAGAAACTTTGATGATAGGTTTGCAAAATGGTAAAAATTCAACTTTTTTGTACCTATTTTTTTTGGCAAAACAAAAAATAGTGAGTGAGAAGCAATCATATGTTCTGATCACCAACCCATTGAAGCTAACGAGGGAATTTATCTCGAGTCCTACAAAAATCCCTAATCTTATTTTTATGCAACCAAACGAAAGAAATGACTGTTTTGATGAAAATGTACTGGTCCATCAACTTTGGAGGCTTGGTGTGACCAAAAGGTGAAAAATTTTACAAGTTTCTTATTTTTTCCATGTGTAGTAGGCCTTGAACTATAACCTCATGAAAGGATTTTACAAAATGAGTGGATCTACTATGGTTTTGGAGGTTTTTTTCAAAACCCTGAAAGGACACTTTTATGTCCTGTTAGGTTACCAACCTAGTGTTAATAGAGGACCAGCTAAGCAAACAAACAAATTTCGAGCTGAATAATGCACTGTTTTGAGCACAAAGGCACGCATCACATAGGTGAGAGTAGCATCTACCACTCATAAAAGCTGCAATGTGATCGGCGATACAAAGGCGACAAACGACACCGCGACAATTTTGTTGTGTAACAAAATCAAGGGCAAAAAGGGGCACACCTTCAAGGGGAGTAAAAAGCCACGTGCCAACAAGGATTGAACCCAAGATCCAAGGGCCATGATTTCCTTTCACCTACTCTAACCACGAGAGCACTGAAGCTGTGTTGTCTCTCCAATGGCGCTTTTCCTTACTTTAATTGGGGGTTGTTGAGGGAACCGGTTTTTTATTGGGTGTTTTACCCTAGAGCAAAGGTATTAGGATGGCTCAAGAAAACTATAAGTTTGAAACAATCTAGTGATGGCCACAAGAAACCATGTCGTCGCAATACATAGGTCGCATGGCTTAATGAATACGACATAGGTCGCATGGCTCTACATCAAATCAATCTGAGGCCGGTCGCATGGCCTAATGAAAACAACGCAGGAACGTATGTAGGTTGTGCAGCTGCAAAGTTCGCTACCCCACCCAAGTGAGCACTTTCCTTTCCTTGTGCCAAGCTCCAATAGCGTCCTCCCCTTGCCCATGTTTAGTCCTTGTGCATAGCAAGTTCCCCTTTCACCTTCGTCTCGAGTTCTACTGTGCAACTCCCCTCCGTACGCACCCTTTTGCATGATATCTTTGGCGCGATTAGTTATCTTAAGCGTTACTTCTTGGTTAAAATGGTCAAAGGCTTATAATCATCTTTCGCGTTCCCACTTTTTGGCGCTTGGCTTATCTTCGGGGTTACTACTTGGTAGCCCATTGCTTTCACTAGGGTTTGTTTCCCCGAGATTCTCTAGTCACCTTGCCCCCCCTCTACCGCCTGTTCTTAGTGCTGCTAGGTTATGGAGCTGGACGATCTTCCCATGGAGGAATACATAGTTAAGTTCTCGCAGTCACTCGCGGGTAGGAAACTGCCGTTGATTGACGTTTCCATCCCGATGGATGAAGGTGTTGGGCCTTCAGCGCGTCCTTCAAACAGAGCCTTGATGGGGGGGCATTTCTTTGACATCCGATTTGACCCAAGTGTTGGTAACACGGGGCCTATTGGTAGGGTCCGTGTAACAGAAGAAAAAGGACGGTTGATAGATCAAAATGAGACACGATGTAACTTTGAGGTCAATACCCTCAAGGTAGGTGAGCCGCAAGACAAGATATGTACAGATGGAAACAAGGCAGTGGCGTTTTTCTTAGCTCTCAGACCAAGAATATCTTTTGCAAGCATTTTGAAAGGTTCTGACGCTAAGGATTGCACTAAAGCCACAACCACTGAGACCTCAAGTGTTGCAAGGCAAGAAAATTTGAAAAACGTGAAGACTAGGCTTGAACAAGACTTTATAAAAGTTAACCGATAGCCAGGTAGTGGTCCTATTGGTAACAAAAAAACCTCCTCACAGGGGGTGGCATTCGAAGACGGGTTGGCGGATCATGCCTTCAGCGCTCTTAAGAAGTCTCTCCCACAGCAAGTTGAGGTCACGGAGGCTATTTCAGTCGCGATTCTGCCAGCTCTCATGAATAAGCAGCTAGCTATGCAAACTAAACTGACACTGGTGATTGGCTTTAGTGGGAGAAACCCAAATAGGTATGAGTTGATACAATGGATTCAAGGGCCGCAAATCCTCAGGCATGAGGGAGCAGTTGAAAATACTACATACCTAGCCAAGGGTTTCTACTCAGTCAGATTTAAGGAGGTGTCCAATGTCTCAAAAATCCTTGACGAAGGCCCCGTTATGTTCAATAGGACTACAATCTATGTTGTTCCATGGGAGCCAGTGTTCGACTCGACAGAATCCCTCCAAGGGATTAATCCTATCTACGTCGAGTTTGTGGGCTTGCCTATTTGTCTTTATATCAGGATGTTGGCCAGTCAATTGGGCACCCCCTTGTTTGTCCCCAATAAGAGGGGGCTTGCCAAGGTCCTCCAATCGAGTTTGTATAGGATGGAATGGGTCCAAGACACCACCATTGGAAAGCATGGTGATCAATGTTGGAGTTGATCTTATCACTATCCCGCTCAACTTTGGGACGTATTTTGGGGCGTGCTATGAGTGCAACAAATTTGGGCACTTTGCCAAGGATTGCCCCACGAGGATGAAAGGGAGCTCTGGGCCCACAACCTAGGCCCCCAATTCAAGGAACACGAATTATATCCTGGCCAAGGGGACATCAGTGGAAGAGGGTGAGGAACAAGTAATGTGTTTCGAAGGGACCTGAATAGGGGAGGTAAAAGAGGCTATGATTTGCGACAATGATGTCACCAAGGTGCAAGAGAAGAATGATGAGGTGTAGAGATTGACAGTGAAAATCCCCGAATGTCCCCGCAAAGTTAATTTGTTTGTCTTTCTTGCAACTACACCTAAACTTATGACAGTTACAACCACGTCGACTGTGAAGATCTCAGGACTGAAGAGGACCAAAAGGGTGAAGGCCGTAGCAAGAGAGTACACATCACCGGTCTAACAGAGCCTTGAAAGGGATAGTCTTTTCTGCACCCCCGCCTAACCTAGAGGGGCGTCTGGTGCCATCCCACTCCACAACACCTTTGAATTGCTACAAGAAAAGAAATCCACTGGCCCTAAGGAACCTCCAGGTTCTCATAGGTCCACGAATGCGTGGACCGGTGGGGAGGGGTAAGATGTTGAAGAGTTTGTTTCCCTCTCCCAATGATGGAAGCCCTAACTATTCAGTCATGGAACGTGAAAGGTTTGAAGACCCGCAAGAGCATGCCCTCTTCTGGGAGGAAGTAAGAAAGGACAAGGAGGTTAATTGTTGGGCCATCCAAGAACATCATCTAGATGCTCGCAGCAGAAGAAAACAGGCATTGGGAAAGAAGCTGGTGTTGTACGAAGAGGGAGTGGATGGGTTCAATGGAGTCCTCTCTATTGTGGACAAGGACCTGGAGCCCAAAGTGGTCCTTAATCATGCCTCTGGGAGATCCCTAGGAGTGAGAATTATGTGGGCAGATCAACCCATCCCTATAGTCAATATTTATGGCCCTTGCAATGCAAAGGATAGAGCGAAATTGTGGATGCACCTTAGGGAGTCCCCTATTGAAGGAGAGTGGCTACTGATTGGTGACTTTAAATATGGTGGAGAAGAGCAAGGATAGAACAGGCTCAGCCACTCCGTTGGCAGGTTTTAAAAACTAAATGAATGGGTCTCTGTGAGAAATGGGCTTTGATGGAATTATGGGAGGTGGGTCCCTGGAACAACAAGCTGAGCTTCAAATACACAAGCCTATAGTATGCCCGCACAACTTCTTGCCTTGACATGTGCTACTGCTCTCATCAGGCTGATTGGATCCCATCGCTAATTGAAATGAAGGTGCTAACAACTAAGAGCATGCCGGACCATTTACCGTTGTACTTGGAACTCATGAAAGCCAATGGGGGGGTCATAACCCCAAGGGAGTAAGTAGCTACTTGTTGTTGGGGCTCGATTGTTCAAGGACCCTCTCTTTAGAAGTCTTACCAAAAAAGCTTTTAGAAAACTCAATAAAGATGTTAATCTGGAAAATCCCAAAGCTTGGGACCTCTATGCGCGAAGTATCCAAAAAGAAATCAAGAGCTCTGACCCTCGGATGAAAAAGGCTCAAAAAGAGCAATGGAAGTAGCTGGAGGAGGAGGTGACTAATTTGAATTCCAAAAAATATGTTGGAATGGCCTCCAAAGAAGAACACAAAAGGTGGCTAGAAGCGAAAGCCAACCTAGTTGAGCTGAAGCTAGAAGAGGTCAAGAGGGCGAGACTGATATCTAGAGAGACCTTCCTCCAGCTAGATTTTTGCCAATCAATCACAATCAAGAAGAGCCGTGGCTCCATCCTCACACTCACATACGAGAATGGGAATGCTACACCAGACCAAGACATAATGGCCAGGTTGATTCTCGACGATCACCTTAGCTAAATCATTGGCCAACCAGAGACCCGCTCTCAAGAAGTGGATGAAGACAGAGCAATCGTGCTTAAGAGTGTCACCAAGAAAGTTTCACAACCTGAATCCGATCGTATCAAGATGGCCTTCTCGAAAGGCGAATGTTCACTTGCTTTGCAAGCTCTTGGCAAGGACATATCCCTTGGCTGGGATGGCCTGACCACTAAATTTTTCAAGGAGTTTTGGGAGGACCTCAAGGTCCCGATCACGTGTATAACTAATCAAGCTCTAGTCAAGGGGTCCTTGTATCTCAATGTGAAAAGAGGGCTTATCAAGCCTATCTCAAGATAGGTGTGTTGCTCGCAACTTAAGCATTGGCGTCCTATTACTATGATGTCAATGGCTTACAAAATCATTGCCAAGGCAGTCACTCTTAGAATGGCCTCCCTCCTTGACAGAGTCATCTCCCCTCATTAGCACGGGTTTATCAAAGGAAGTCTATATATGACAACATCTTGACAGCAATGGTTGGCATTGAGTACGTGGCCTTCACGAAGCAAGAGTGCATTCTACTTTAGATAGATCTAGACAAGGCTTGTGCTAGGATTGTGTGGTCCTTCATTGAAGATGTCGTGAAATCACTAGGCTTTGGGTCTTGCCTCTGCCAGCTTATCCACACTCTGGGTGTGGGTAGTCTTTCAGAACTTTTATTCAATGATAGAATTGTGGGCTCCTTTGAAGTCAAAAGATTGGTTAAGCGAGGATGCCCCTTGGCCCCTCTTCTCTTTGCTATTGGGTCGCATCCTCTATTAACAATGCTTGAAGCTGCTGCTAAGAGCACGGGGAAATACAAGGGTTAACTTTTCGGGGTAATAACCAACTCGTGGCCAAGAAGTTTGTTGACGACTCCCTCCTCTTCTTGAAAGCCTGTCCTCAGGTGCTCAAGAAGGCCCTTGAGATGTTGCAGACATTTGTAGTGGCTTCTTGGTCGAAGTGTAGTATTGAGAAGTCTAGACTGATATCCTTGACAAAAAACGACTCATTCAACCCGTCGGTCTGGTTAGAGGACCCCGTTTGGAGTAGATGTTACTCATAAGCAAAGGTTCGAGTGGGCCCTTGAGAAGATTCAAAGGAAAATGAGAAGGTGGAAGTTTGCGTTGCTTCCTTTCAAGAGTTGGGTCAAGGTGATCAATTCCTTTATGCTTCCCTACATTGCCTTCACCAACCCACTCCTAAAAATAGCCAAATGTAACTGGAAGGAGTTTTTAAAACTAGTTAAAAGATTCTTATGAAAGAACACTAAAGCCTTGGCTTCATGGCAATGGGAAAAGTGGGAAGGCATCGCTCAATCGCTAGTCCAAGGTGGCCTTGGGATTATTACCCAGTTATCGATGTTGAGGCCCTATGTGCCAAGTTTGTGGTATCAATCGCAAATCAAGACCAGTCTTGGGCTATTATGACCAAGGATATGATTGACAAGGCAAAAATTTACTCTGAAGGCGGTCAGTGGAAAGGGGTCGAGGTGCACGATAAAATTATGGCCCCATGATGGCTTGCTTTAAGACTGAGTGGCATCATGGGAGAACGGGTGCGAAAGTGCTGTAGAGCTACTGGAGCACTGGAATGGAGTGAAATATCCAGGTACTTCCAGAACTCCATCTTGCACTAGTCCCAAGTTGTTGGGGTTACCTTGAACCCTTTTTGGAGAGAAATTGCAAGAAAGATGAACAATAAAGGACTTCAATGGATGTGCCACTTCTGGGATAGGAACAACAAATGTTGGAGGTCCTCTGACCAAGTGGGGGACCACTTTCAACTCAATGGCACTGAGAAGCTACTTGCCATCAAGGTGGTACAAGGCCTGGACCATGTGCTGATGCCGATTTGCGAATCTACTTTTGAGTGGAAAGCTTGGAAGTGGCCCATGAGTAGCTGATTCTCTAAACCCCATACCAAGGGCATCTACCGAATGTTAATTCATGAGGCTGATCGGTTTGCCCCTTTAAACAAGCAGTGGAAGAAGCAATGGTCTGAGGCTAGATGGGTAGAGGTCACGATGAACATCTGAAATCCACAGTGGCCACAATCTATGAAGATATTTTTGTGGAAGGTACTTTGGGGGGGCTTGCCGACAGGCGACAAGATTCAAGCACGTGGTATCGGACCAAACAGATGTTCAAGGTGCAGATTGGCTAGTAAAGACCTCGGCCACCTCTTCATGGAATGCTTGGCTATTAGAGGCCTTGCAGGAAAGGTATGAAAATGGGTACAAAGGACGTGGAAGATAGGGTTTTTCAAGAACGATTTGTACCTTGGTGGTAAACATTTTCGTAGTTCTGCGCTGTTAGTTTTGTCAAATATTGCTTAAGTAACATCTGGAAGGCCAAGAATTGTCGTATCTTCGATAGCAACCTCTCTGGGGCTAGCTTCTCAGAGATTATCCAAGATAGCAAGGAAACAATATATGTGGTAAGTAAAAGGCATAGCTCAGATGGCTTTTGGCAACCCGCACAATAGTAAGTTTCTAGGCCATTCTTGTTAACCATGGGCGATCGACGGAGACCAAGAGCCCTGATTACGGGAATGGTCAGTATACGCGACCATTCTCGCCGTCAACAATAGCCCAGGGCGAGGGGGGCCAATCAAATTCATCATAGTGCTACAGAGGAATGACAATGCACACAGTACAAGAGATTCCACGATTGCTGCATTCCAGGTGTTGATGTGTTAAACTTTGAGGACATTCCCAGTGGTGCCAACGTGTCGCCTTTTGAGTTGTGGCCATGAGCTGCATTCCGACAACTTACATGGCTAGCATCCATTGGTTACAAGTCTGATTATGTGATTTAATGATAGTACATTTGATGATCGAGATATGTAGCCCCCTCCCTTGGACCTTGACAGATGTGTTGAAGAACATACACACCTAGTAATGAGGATCTCATGCATGTGCATTGTCATGTTATCAAGTGTAAGTGTGGGCTTCACGTCTAAGACATTTTTTATATCACACAAAACATACTTTTGTGGATAAAATAACCTCACATCTGTAAAGACACTTATAATTTGTTTTCCAAATAAATTGAAACCCCCTCTTAAATTAGCTTTTACAACTCTCTACCCCTTTTGTTGAACTCACGTGATGCACCTACATGTTTTGGGCGACTGTTTTTTGGCCAAAAATGACAAATTTCACTTTTTCTTACAAGCTATTCAAAAAAATTTAGAAATAACTACTCCTTGCAATGTTTGTAATACGACTATAATATGATCTTTATTGCGGTTGAGTTCTCGTTCCATAGAGATAGAGCTGTTGATGTGAGCGTGTTCGTATGTGCTCACTTGATATATATGATGCAAAGGTTAGGGCTAGCCATTGCTACTTCCATATTGGATAGGCTAGGTCCTCTCTCCTTCAAAAAGAATACGCTTTTACCTATTGATACATACATGCGCTTTTGTGCAATCTATTTCGATAGTAAATATTCAATTCACTCAAAAAAGCTGCCTTGATATACGGTTTTGTAGCAAGGCTGTGGTAGACTGTGGTCACATGGTTTTGGTTTCATTTAGAGGTAGACTGTGGTCACATGGTTTTGGTTTCATTAGATTGCTATATCAAGAAAGAAGGCTCTCAAGGTGTAGGGAATGGCCCTGCAGTGGCCATTCCTTGAAATAATGGGCGACCCCATGGCGACCAGCGGAGGCCGGAAGCCATGGTGGGAGTGCATTATTTCAGGAATGGCCACTGCAGGGCCATTCCCGGCCTTCACAGTCGGGGGGGAGGGGGGCCATTTGATGCGAAAATCTGCAGGAGGTGCAGTGCACACTGACGACACAGTACGACAGTATTACAGCTGCTGAGGTGTCGTCACCTTAAGCCCATTCCGGCTGCTGATCTGGGAGCACCTGATTGGAGGAGCAACCTTTGGATTCCGCATACTGACGTGGTGCCAATCTGACGATTGCAGCATTGCTTTCTGCGCAGGAATGTCGTGGAGATGTACGGTGCAGACTACACGCCCCCTGACCCCCGACTGTGAAGGAGGGCAACTTCACTTGAATCAAGTTCCATGCCAAACTAAGAAGAATCTACTTGCTAGAGTTTGCAATGACCACTTTGGTTATGATTTTGTGCATAGCGTTCCCAAATGAAGCAAAGCTTGCCCGCTAAATTTTATTGATAAGTTTGCAATGACCATTTTGGTTACGTTTTATTGTGCATAGTGGTCCCAAATAAAGCTAAGCTTGCCCGCGCACAAACAACCCTACATGGATTGTCACGTAGCTCATCGATTGTCCCTCGTGGCTTTTGATTCATAAAATTACATGTTATAGCTGGTGTCCCATAGTCTTAAAGCTGAAAAATGGTATTATAAGCATCCTAGAAATCTTATGTTGCTAGTAGCGAATGATTAATTTGTGTATCCTCCCACCCCATATTAAAAGAAATATTCCTTTTAGCTCCTCCAAATGTTTTACCTGCTTGTAAATGTAAATGGAAAGTTTTTTACATTTTGGGTGTATTTGCCTAATACAAGAACTAAATGTTAAAAAAACGCTACGTCTCACTAGCAAACTCCTCATCACAAAATATAATATGACATATGGGTCTAGTGGCGCTCAATTAATTAAATTCCTACCAAGATTCTTTCATCGGCTTAACTTTCAAAACAAGATGCTCAATTGGAGTCGATACGCACGCTTCATTCTGTCAGCTTCTCTCTCCCTCCCCCATCCCCACTACCCCGCGGTCTTGCGACCAATCATACCACCTCGCTAGGTGCGTGCAAACCTGCAGCACCTCCCCTCTGCATCCCCGTCGTCGTCCCCCTCCTTGTCTCGTCCAACAGACAGCTGCAATTCCACTTATTGGCTACTCCGACCCCTACGCACGCCACACACCCTCTTTCGGTTGCGCTCTCCAACCCACCTCACCCATGCGCTGCTCTCTCTCGCGTGCCCTCGCAAGCATCTCATGGTCTTGCCCAACAACGAGCCGCTACACACGTCCGCGTCCATGGCAAACATGCACGCACGCATACACGCAGTTGCCTGCCCTCTGCCAGCAAATAGTCGCAACTACCGACACAAGCGACACCTTCTATCTCCTGTCTCTCCCCCACGACCTGACACACGCCCTCTGGTCACTGTCACGCGCCACCTACCTCAACCTCTAACATTTTCCTTTAGTTTTCAAATCGCATCTTCGCTGATACCCTATAACTTGACCTGCTTACAAAATTAGAACGACATACTCACGACGACTGGTCATGTTAAGAAATATATAATAGTTGAAGATCTAAAGTTTGTACATGAATTGTGGAGTACGATGCCAGTTGGATTGTGATTATCAATTTTTAGAACTTTTTTAAGTCATTATGAAATAATGCCACCCAGACTTGAAAAATTTATGAGATCAAGACGACCTAGGAAGAATTTATTCGTTAGTTCCACCCAAGTGTCCTTAATTCTGGGTATAAAGATGATATTAAGAGCACTGTCACTTTGGCGAAAGTTGTTCCCTATACATTACTAAAACAAAAAAAATCTCTCCACAACAAATTCTGAAAGTTGACTTAAACCCAAAATAATTTATAAAAAAATATCCACGAAATACTAAAAATATCTTTAGCCATGGCCAAAAAGGGTCAAGCCACACTATGGCCATGTGCTTTGTGCAAGCTAAAAAGAAGCGCTCCGTGACACTTTTTTGCATAGGCGGACTTGCCCCGTACCACAAAAGGCAGAATAACCTTTCTACCACCCAAGTGTGGTAGATTGATCATCTATCCCCAGGTGGAATAAGAGGAGAAAACTATAATCATTTTTCTATAAACCAAGCATGATAGATTGGTTATCTGAGTTCTCTTTGAAGTATTAAGTCTTGAGTTCAAGACTCATCGGATAGCTCTCTGAGATCTGTTGGGATCTTCTTCCTCTCTCTCTCTCTCTCTCTCTCTCTCTCTCTCTCTCTCTCTCTCTCTCTCTCAAAAAGGCCAAGCCCCACCACTCCATCGCAAACTATCGAGGAGATCCGGACTCGAGCACATCGAGCTGTCGAGGAGAGACAAGCCGAGATGATGGCTCACCCATAGGCGTTCATCAAGGCCACCCTTCTCCCAACCCTCCCATGTACTACATTTTACCCCCCCCCCCCCCCCCCCCCCAATTAGCACAAGATGGAGCTAGCTAGATTGATGCATTTGCATGGTTGTACTATCCTCAACATATAAACATGCACATATCCCAAGGCTAGTCTCACGCGACAATTTTGATAGAGACCCAAACGTGAATTGGCCAAGCATGTGAGACTAGCCTTGGGTCTCTGATCACACGACAATTTTGACAGTTCCACGTTTGTCATGGGCTTTGGAATCTCTCAAAATTTTATGCTTGAAGGTTTTCTTACAATGGTGACACTCCCCAGTCCCTACTCAAGCGTTCTAATTCACCAACTACAAAGGTCTAAGTTTTGACACTGCCACATTAATGGCCTCTCTTTCTCTCTAAGAGATTTGATATGTGTGTTGAAATCTCCCTCTCTCTCTCTCTCTCTCTCTCTCTCTCTCTCTCTCTCTCACACACACACACACACACACACACACACACACACAAATCTGTATTTTTGCACGTGCTCCAAGGTAGCATGTGGTGTAGCCATCACAGTCAATACAAATAACAAAAGCAACAAAGCCGTTTGTAGAGGCGAGGACTAAGCATTAAAAAAGTATGAAGTAGTTGACCACATTTGGCGCAGGCATGTAGTAAAAGATATACAAGATGTGTTGACGGTAGACAATTTGTCTCTCCAACTTCCTCCTTTACTCCTATCAAGAGGTAAGTGCAAAGTTGCAATCGTTCCCTTCTATGCTTCTTTGTCCCTCCTAGCCTCCAAATGATGCCCAAACCATGAGAGTGTGGTCCAATGGTTTGCGAAGACAAAGATTGTGCTACATACATTGTTAATTGGGCTATTCTAATTGTTGAACAGTCGCCATTGATGCCATTTTGGTTCATATGTTCCCAAGGAAATAACACAAGATGACATTTTTATTTCCCAAAACCAAGCGGATTAACTAGAATATTTGTGTTTTCTATGCAGTTTCCCTCTTAGTCTACTATCTATCCCCAATAGGCGGAGTGGGAGGGAAACCATTTGCAGTACCATGCTCCATTACTCTAATCCCATCATGGAAAAAATGCCTCAATTTGTCCTTGCCCTTACCATCGCCATACTCTTTTGTTACACCTATCCATCCTCCATCATGAAGAGTACAGTTTTTTGCTTCATGTGCGCACATATCAAAGACATGAGCAAAAAAAAAATCACTTCGAGATGGTTAGTTTGGGGCTGTTGGAAGACGCATCATAGTTGGCAATGAATTGGTCCACAATCACAATCAAAAGTGATGCACAATCAAAAGCATAAGTAGTCATTCACAAGCTTCCAATATGGAATGTTGTCACTTGGAATGCATTACAAAATATGCTTAATGACAAGACCATAAGTGCTTGACCTTTTCCAAATAGTATGGAGCAAGGGTTTCTCTCCAAGTGGAGTCTCTTAGAATCTATTCTACTCTATTATGGAACCGACAATGCAGGAAGGACACATGTCTGCAAGCGGAGTTGGTAGACAACGTGAGCCAAGGAAGTCAGGAGGGTGCCAAAACCTAGGAGCTTTGGAGGAGACAATGGGACGTAAACAGGCAACCAGAGGCTTGGTGAAATACAAACACACACACACACACACACAGATAGAGAGAGAGAGAGAGAGAGAGAGAGAGAGAGAGAGAGAGAGAGAGAGAGACTCCATTGCTTCTATGGCAAGCTGCAGTTGATCAGAGTGAGAAGGACGTCAACTACAAGCTGGTAGAGAGAGAGAGAGAGAGAGAAAGAGAGAGAGAGAGAGAGAGAGAGAGAGAGAGAGAGAGAGAGAGACTCCATTGCTTCTATGGCAAGCTGCAGTTGATCAGAGTGAGAGGGACGTCAACTACAAGCTGGTAGCGAGAGAGAGAGAGAGAGAGAGAGAGAGAGAGAGAGAGAGAGAGAGACTCCATTGCTTCTATGGCAATTTGCAGTTGATCAGAGTGAGAGGGACATCAACTACGAGAGAGAGAGAGAGAGAGAGAGAGAGAGAGAGAGAGCATGGACAAATACGATCTCATTGTTGTTATGGTACACTACAACATTGTTGTCAACTCCATTGTTGCTATTGATGAGAAGGAGAGGGATGTAGCATTGGACGACAACAACTATGAGCTGCAAGTTGGTAATCCTCTCTCTCTCTCTCTCTCTCTCTCTCTCTCTCTCTCTGTGCCTCTGCTATGGATTGGTAGGCATGCTATAGATCAACGGATGGCCCCAACACAAGTGCAACATGTGCACTTGCTTCACAAATCTCCAATAGCCATTTCGAGCTAACACAGGGCACTCTAATCCCAAGAGATGCTTCCATAAGCCTACATCCCATGCCTTTGGAGCGAAGCTCAAGTTCTAGGAGCTGAACATAGCAACTGAAATGTTAGGAAGCAAGGAGCGAGGGACAAGCCGAGAGAGAGAGAGAGAGAGAGAGAGAGAGAGAGAGAGAGAGAGAGAGAGAGAGAGATGTTATCCAAATGTGATCCACTTTGTGTTTGCCTTTGAAGGCAAGTGGCAAACTATAAATAGTTAACATGAGCATACAAATTCTCAATGAAATCAAGAATCAATAATCAAGGGATGATGGAAGACATGTTAACTATCGATCAATAGTAGTTAATCATGAAATCATGTTAACTATAAATAGTTAACATGAGCAAATGGATTCTTGATGAAATCATCCCTTGACTATTGAGTTTTGATGAAATCAATCATTCAAGGGATGATGGAAAACATAGAGCTGTTGTTAATATGTATGCCAACAATTTTTTGCCATGCTTTCAATGCAGAATGCTCCCATTTGGATTGCTAAGAAGTTCTAGGCTATTTTTCTTAAATGCAAATCCTACACCTCTCTTGAAGTAGGATCACCTCTACTTGCAATTTAAATGCATGCAACTTTACGCAAGAAGTTGAATAGCAACAAGTGCAGGTTACTATCCTTTGGAAGAAAGGAAACAACATAGATTTGTCAATTTGTATGGCAAATACATGTGTATTGGTGTCAACTACCTGCAAGAATTTAATACATGCTTTGTATAAAAACATCATGAAGCAAGGCTAGAGAAAGTCCCCTCTTGCTTAATGTAAGGTAGTTGGTGGTCTTTTCAAGCATAGGGAGTACGTGATGTGCATCGTGGGGAGATGTACAAACACACACACACACACACACACACACACGTACATATACATCTACACACACACACACACACACACATTGTACATATACATCTACACACACACATCAAGGTATGTACACACCACATATACATATTTACATGAATTCATAAATACTTAGAGACATTCAAAAGCAAAAATAGACATAAAACTAAATATAGTTTGAGTGTTTCTAAGCGTGCTCTTTAGTAAGATTGAGAGACTGAATGTTATTGGTCTGTTGGTAAGAGTGAGCGAGACCCGCCGTAGGCGAGTTACGTGAGCTCGTATCCCTAGTATTAGTGCTCCACCCATCCCCATAGATTTCATCACCTACCATACACCCTTCTCTTTTATTTTGTACCAATCTAAACCATTTTGTCTTTTCCGAGACAGAAGACATACACATGTATATTTGATTTAACACACGTAGACGTTAATAAGCTCTCTCTCTCTCTCTCTCTCTCTCTCTCTCTCTCTTGAACTGGTCTAAACCATGCATAGCATTGAATAGAGAGCCGCCGAATACACCAGCTACACCCAATTTGTGGAAAGGAGATAGAACCGGATGGTGAGAAAGCGCTAGAGGACTACTTACATTACAGGCCAGCAAAAGGTGGCAAAATCACCCACATAGTGCAATATTGAGAAAGAAAAATCAATTAGCTTGATGACAGAGCATTTCGTTAGGCAGCTGAGAGGCTGAAGAGGGATGGAGGGGGGTGGCGAGGTGTAGGAATAGCAAGCAAGGGAGTGGCCTTGGTATTAGTTAATGTAGAGGGGTTTTCAGAAAGATCAAGGGAGGAGGCCGCAAGGAGGGCGGAAGGGGGGGCACTCCAGTTGTAAGCATGGACGAGATTAGCGATAGTGACATGCACGATGGAAAGGCCAAGGCGGAGGCCTGGGCAAATGCGGCGGCCAGAGCCAAAAGCCAGAAGCTCAAAGTGCTGGCCAGCACTCAACTCCACCTGCTTCTCATCAAACCTCTCTGGCATAAACTCCTGTGCTGTGTCCCCCCACAAGGCAGGGTCCCTTGCAATGGCCCACGCATTCACAATCGCCTGCGTGCCCTTTGGTATACTGTACTCGCCCACCTTACAGTCCTGGTTACTCATCCGGGGTGGTAACATGGGTACCACCGGATGCAATCGTAATATCTCTTTCACTACCTTCTCCAGATAAGGCATCGTCGCCGCCGCCTCGTCCGTCACCTGCTGCCCCTCCTTCCCCTTCATCACTCCATCCACCTCCTCTTGCAGCTTCTGCATGCACGCTCGCTTCCGTAGCAGCTGTGTCATCCCCCACTCTATTGTTGCTGCTGATGTGTGTATCCCTCCTGCCAATATGTCCTGACATCACCCAAAATCGACATCAATATATATTCAGCTATATCCACACTCAATCAATTACATGTCCTTGAAGACGCAACCATTACACTTACAGCAATTATGCCCTTAACCTCTTGCACACTAAGACGTTCGTGAGGATCTTCAGCTGTTTCTTTCGATAAAACTACCTATAGACAATACATTAGACATTTTTTAGAGAAAGGGGCACACACACCATTAGCCGCAAATTAAAAAGAACAATTATCTTAAGGCATCTGGAGAATTATATTCAGTAGTGAGAATTATAGTTGTGGGATGAAAAGAGGGCAAGGGAGAATGCTTTGACTTAATGCATATGCAAAAGAGAAGTTTCCTGTGGATGCATGGAGAGTAGAGGACACATCAAAAAAAGAGACCACTTATAGTGAAGATTGCTGATGTGGAGAATTTCTCACATTGGAAGAAACTATTTTTGGAGGAAGATGTCACTCATATCAAGTAGCACATCAGAAAGAAAGAATGTTATGTATTCTCTAATGGGTCTCTAATGCATACCCTGATCGCTTTATGTGGATGATTTTGTTCTCATTTAGATTCGCCAGAGGGGATACAAAGATAATTAGATGCATTACGGAGCTATGTGCAGTTGACGGGACAAAGATCTGTTTGTGAGCTTTGGCAAGACCAAGGTGATGATATTTCACCCCACAGCGCAATGGGTGAGGCTATCAAACGCAGAAAAGTGAGCGGCTGAGTGAACGGAGCAACCACCAGTGCGTAGACAGCCTCCTCTTATAGTGGACAGCTAGATACACTCCAATGCATCGCGACAAACGACCTCCAGATCAGCCTCAAACTGCTGGACAACCCTCTGCAGTGGTAGATCTCCCGCTAGGAAAGCCAAAGCCTCGCAACCAGATGGTATACTCGTAGTTACCCAAAACGCAGAACGGGAACAGCGACGGAATCCCCGCGGAATGGGGAACAGGGAGGGGTCCGGAACGAGAATGGCGTAGAACGGGAGGCATAAGAACACCCATATAATGCAATTTTAAGCTCTGTGTGATTGAATAATAGTAGTGTCAAAAGTCTTTTGACTCTAATACTCACAAAAACTTGACTTGAAGACCATTCAACCTTACTAAGGCAAACGTGTCGTATAGACTTGAGAGCTTGAGAGGGGGGGAGGGACGCGGGGGGAGAGAGAGAGAGAGAGAGAGCTTGAAAATTGAGAGAGGGAGAGAGCTTGAGAGAGAGGGGGAGTGGGAGAGGGCCTTGTAGACTCTAGAGTCTAGAGTCTAGACTAACTAGGCTAGAGCTTGAAAGTCAAGACTCGAGACTCGAGAGGGTAAAGCTTGAGCTTTGGCCCTTGAAAGCTTGTGTGCATTGTGAAAGTAAGGGGTGGGAGGAAGGGCATTTAATAAGGGGGAGCCTCACAAAATAAAGCACTTAAATCTGAAAATCTTCCCGTTCCGCGTTGGCCGTTCCGATATCAAATGCCTATCCGGAACATCTGGCAGTTCCGGGCCATGAAACCCCTCCGAAATGCCGTTCCAACGTTCCCAACCCACAGGGTGGCATTCCCCGATAACAATGGACCGTATACTGCCATTTAGGGTAGCCAATGACCTGTACTACCAGAAAACACTGAGGGAGACACAGAACGAGAGAGAGAGAGAGAGAGAGAGAGAGAGAGAGAGAGGGAGATGAAATGGTATATTAAATCCTCTGTTGTAGTCTTCGACGGAGACACGAGACGAGCAAAAGCGAGAGAGAGAGAGAGAGAGAGAGAGAGAGAGAGAGAGAGATAAAATGAAATGAAATGTTATATTAAATCCTCTGCTGTAGTCTCCGTCGATGTTGTGAAGCCCTCTCCTCAATCTGGCCGTCTGGATGAGATGAAATGAGATAAAATGTTATATTAAGCATCTTCAAAAGGCCAAAATGACCTATGAGACCAAAATGATACAATCTTGATGGATCTAATACAGTGTTTGGGTACAAAATAAAAATGAAGTAAAAGCTAAAATGATGATGATCATCATCATCATCTATCAATGTCGAAGGATGCCCGACATCGAGCGTTGGCCAAGAATGTATAGCATCGATCGCTGTAGAGCATCGTCAACGTCCATCTTTGTAAGTAGTCGTACTGGACATCTCCCATGTCATGCTAGAATAGTCTTGATCCTCTGATGGTGTAAGTAGTCGTACTGGACATCTCCCATGTCATGCTAGAATAGTCTTGATCCTCTGATGGAGCCTCCGTCAATGTCGTGGTGGCCCTCAAAGACGTGGGCATCTAGCTCACCCAAGCTCAATGGCTCTGTCAATAAACATACCTCTGGTGTAGGTGAGCTCTGAAGTCTGCTCTAACGAAGTCAGTGATCTCCCTCTCTAAATGCTTCAAGAGACTAGCAAAAATTCTGGTAAATCGTGGCTTCTGTTGGTACTCTCCTAAATCTACTAAGCTCAATCTCTAACTGATGCGATGATGTGCGCATCTGACCACTAGCTCGTATCCCATGGGATAAATGAGTGTCCATATAGGCAGGTCTGATCACATATCCATCCTTTGTGAGCTAGAGAAGATACTCTCGGTAGAAAGCCATCTTCGTGCCAAGCTCTCGTGTCATGTCCTCCTGATGTCTAGCTGATTCAAATTCTTGTCTGATGAGGTTGGTAGTCTCGATCCGTGTGTGGGACAAGGAGGGTGCATCCAATGAATGCTGGAAAGGGGGTAGTATGTCCATACTAAAACCAGGTAGCTGAAACCATGATTTCATTTGTGCATACCAACAAGATGTGTCTCCCTATGAGGCCAGCTATCGAGAAGACTCCAAGGCTAGGCGAGCATATCTATCTTTGGGGAGTTTCCAGATACAGATAATACAAGAGATGATCCAGTAGGTGCCTCTATGACCAGCCAGGGAGCAGCAAGCTCTGCATGAATAATCTCGTGCAATACAGAGGCATTGGCCCTAATCATTAGGGAAATCATAGAGACCTGCAGCCCATCTTGGCATGGGGGGAATCCTGCTCTGCTGCTTCGCAGTAGTTGGTGTGGCGACGCACCCAGCACTTCTTGAACCTGCTCATGTTGAAGTTGCCAGCTTGCACGCCTGTCCGACTACGCAATCAGCTCCCCATGCAGTTGATCAATTTAACGTTGCTGCTTGTACCGGTGTTGATACACAAGAGGTTGCCCTGTGAGCCACCCGAGCCTTCCTTGAACAAACCTGCCCTAGACGATGATGCAGCCAACGAATCCTTTCTTGGGTCCCTCGTAGATGCATTTATTCCTTCTGAAACCTTTGCAGCAGCCACCTGTCCTGTTCTTGGTGACCCATGCTCTCCACCTCCAAACCTGTGCATCCCTGAGGAACCTCAAATGTTCGAGGCCTAATAGACAATCTCAGCGGCACATCCCTGCCTTGCCATTGGACAGATGCATACTATGATGAGAATACTGCCATCTGTGACGCCCCAGAATGTGGGCGCGTCGGGGAGGGGACCTTTGGGGCCCGGCTCGGACGGGACCGGCTCGGGTCGGGGTGTTTCTTCAAGGGGTCCTGGCGCGGACGGCACCGGCTCAGGAGGGCCCGGCTCGGACGGGACCGGCTCGGGTCGAGGTGTTGCTTCAAGGGGTCCTGGCGCGGACGGCACCAGCTCAGGAGGGCCCGGCTCGGACGGGACCGGCTCGGGTCAAGTTGCCTTCACGGGGGCCCGGCTCGGACGGGACCGGCTCGGGCGTGGTTGCGTTCCATGGGTCGACGGCCGTTTGCGTTTCGCGGGTCTTCGCGTTCCGGGTCCCTAGCCCCACGTAGCCTCAGGCTCCGCCGCACTGACGGAGGGTCATAGCGTGCCCCGGGGAACCTTGCGTGGAGTCCCCACGGTGCGCGAGTGCGTGGAGTGAGGCTACCGTGTCTAGGTGGGGGGTCCCCTCCCGTGGCCGTTCTCGGGAGGCTCATACCCCTTATATACACCCCCGGTTGAAGAGAGTTCGACGACCGCGTCGAACGTGGGAAAAGAGTGCTCGGCTATGCATGAGGCCGTGGGGACAAAGAGGTGCATATAAGTGCAAAGTGATCAAAACTGTTCCCAAAATGCAAGTAAGTAGGCATGCTTTGTTTTTGTCATTTTTGAAAATGAGTGAGTGTGTGTATTTTTGGGGTTTTGGCAGAAGGCTGAAAAAGTATGCTTTGAACACCCAAGTAGAATTCCCCGTACTTGAGCGTTCCCCGAATAGGTAACCCAGCGTGCGCGGAGCCACCTGCTGCGTTGGCCCGCGCGGAGGCTTCTTGAAAGCCGAATCTGAAAGAGCGTTCCGTCGCAATGCAGCACTTGCGAGTTGGTCCCTGTTTGGACGTCGTTTGGATCTTCAGCTCAGCATGGGCCACAAAAGTGGCCGGGGCGCGACGAACACCGTTGGCTTGGTTCGTCGCGTTTTTGGTGGTTCTCTGTTTTTGTCAAAGAGCCCCGTCTGGCTCGCATCTGCCTTTTCTTCATGTGGAGAGCCCTGTCTGGCTCACATCTTTGCTTTTTGTGTTTGGAGGTGCCCGGCTCGGATCGGGGCCGGCGCGGGTCACGGGTGACAGCCCGGTGTTCAGGACGCGTCACGGGGACATTCTTGTCATGGAGGTGCCCGGCTCGGATCGGGGCCGACGCGGGTCACGGGTGACGGCCCCGTGTTCAGGGAATGCGTCATTGGGACGGAGGGCGTGTGGTTGCTTTCTGGAGCTCTCTTCACCAAGATTTTGACGACCCGGGCCATCGCGGTTGGAGTCGTCGTGAGGATCGTGCGCGTCGGGCACGTCGGTCTTCGGCTCGTTTCCAGGAGCTCGTTTCTGGAGCTCTAATACCAAGTGTGACGCCCCAGAATGTGGGCGCGTCGGGGAGGGGACCTTTGGGGCCCGGCTCGGACGGGACCGGCTCGGGTCGGGGTGTTTCTTCAAGGGGTCCTGGCGCGGACGGCACCGGCTCAGGAAGGCCCGGCTCGGGTCGAGGTGTTGCTTCAAGGGGTCCTAGCGCGGACGGCACCGGCTCAGGAGGGCCCAGCTCGGACGGGACCGGCTCGGGTCAAGTTGCCTTCACGGGGGCCCGGCTCGGACAGGACCGGCTCGGGCGTGGTTGCGTTCCATGGGTCGACGGCCGTTTGCGTTTCGCGGGTCTTCGCGGGTCTTGCGTTCCGGGTCCCTAGCCCCACGTAGCCTCAGGCTCCGCCGCACTGACGGAGGGTCATAGCGTGCCCCGGGGAACCTTGCGTGGAGTCCCCACGGTGCGCGAGTGCGTGGAGTGAGGCTACCGTGTCTAGGTGGGGGGTCCCCTCCCGTGGCCGTTCTCGGGAGGCTCATACCCCTTATACCATCAAAGCACCTCTGATATTGACAACACCTTTTGCGGCCGCACTTTCCACTTGCTGACTTCATATGGCACAATGCTTACTTCAACAGGGATGGGGAAGTCAGCGCTTCATCAGTGTCTTCGTCATACATAGTAACTCCAAGTTGGATGGTTTCTTCAGAACAGGGTTGAGTGGCCTTAATGTGTATGTGTAGAGTAGCAAAACAGGATGATGTTTGCATCAATCAGGGCAGTATTTTCCATATGTCACCTTCCCAAAGATAGCTTCATGCTTTCATCTCACTTGCGGGGGCGAATATCTCATATGCAAGCTCGAGAAAGTATGCATGCAGCAGACCTGACAAAAAATAGCAAAGCTTGCACATTACGAAGATCTGAGCTGACGAACTTCTTCCTCGTGAAGTGGATGATTGATCCGGGCTGATCTCATTTGCAGATGGAACTGTCAAAATCGCATCATGTAGACATTGCATACCCATGATGTGCAAACTATAGCATGTAACTACGCATCATCGAGAATGTCATTGTCACCTGACAAAAACAGTATCATCATGCACACAATCATAGCATGCTCCTGTATGACGACGTGTCTTACTGGGGAATGTTGGATTGATAATAATGTATGTCATCATGCATGAGATGCCAAGCGTTGCATCCTGTCCTAAGAAATGTAACTGCCTCCCAATGAATCGACAGAGCATTACCAACCACATCTCCCGGTGTCTGTTGGCACTCTCTCTCTACCACTTCGTTGTGTCTACCCCATCAGTCTCTGTGCGCAATGTAGAACACACAAATGCACACTATCCCTTGGGTTTTTTTTTTTTTTGGGGGGGGGGGTCCAACCCCCCCTCAAATCCACACAAGGAAAGCACATACCTACTTGGATGTAACAAACGATAGCCTCATCGCAACTAATAGAATACCACCATTTCTTGAGCCTGATCAACTTCGACATTCAATACGGCTCTTTAAACAGCTCAAAAACAAGAGGCATAATATTGAGGGAAATTAGTTCATGAACGTCACCCTTACGTCGCAAAATCAGGCTACACTTACTAAGTCTTATTCAGTGGAAGAAGCCCTTCAGCATGACCCTTGGACGCATGCCATACATCCAAAGTTAAACACAATAGAGTAAAACGGCACGTAGGCGTTGATTGCTCTGCTTACGAAGAGAAAAGTCATCAGGACCTTCAAAGCGAAGTACAGGCCTACTTATCAGGTGGATCTGAAGAGTGCAATCCTCGACGACACTCTCACTACACAAATTTATGTGGACCAACCACCTAGCATCAGAGTTGCAGGCAAGGACGGTCATGTGTATCAACTGCACAAGGCATTGTACGACTACTACATTGTTTGTTACAATGGCGCTCATAAAAGTGGTCAGCTCCACAGGAAGGTCAAGGAAGTTGAGCCGAATCTCTAGGGATATAGACAACTAATAATATTCAAAGTTCAAACCACTTGAAGTGTGCGAGTGTGTGTGTGTTGTAACTTTGCATTTTTGGAGGTCTTTGAGGAGTACCAGGCTCCCTCAGAAGTGTAGAGAGAGGGAGGGAGAGAAGCGATGACCAGGTAACCACTCTAGAAGAAAGATTTTGTGTGCTGGCCACTCATTGCATTACTAGCTAGTGGCAAACCTCAATCATGGAGTATGAGTATCTTTACAATTATGGATTTGAATCTCATTGAAATCAAGGACCTTTCAAATTTGATGCATTTCATGTTTACCTGTAGAAAGTCATGGGGAAGCTCATCAGATGGTGTGTTCCTCATAAGCTGTCTCCTTTTGAAGATGATGGAATCCATGATTTCATCATAGCGGCGGTGGACGGCCCGCATGCGCCTCACCTGCAACACATCCAGAAATCGAAGCCAGGGGATGAAATCGCCGATGGTTGGGACACCAACAGTGTCTAGTTTAGAGTTAATAAGCTCTGGCAAGTCCAGCGCCGTTTCGGCAAGTGTCGAAGAGTGCAGCAGCCGAGCGGTCGCATTTGCCGTCATTTCTGCTACCAACTTCCTTACATCCACAGCCTCCCTGCCACCACCCGAATCTTGAAGCAGCGCTGCCAGCAGGCGCCGTACTTCGTCTTGCCGAATGTGCTGCAGCTGCTGCAGCCGCTTGGCTGTGAAGAGCTCTTGCGTGTAAACTTTGCGCAGCCATACCAAGCGCGGTGTGTAGGAGCTCAAAATCACTGCATTGTTGAAGCCAAAGAAGAGCTCGTCTGCTAGTCGGAAGTGAGGGCGGTTGGCAAAGATCTTGTCATGCGTGAGAAGCACCGCCTTGGCAGCCTCTTTACCTGAGAGCACAATGGTGGGCCGGCATCCCAGACGGAGCCCCATGATGGAGCCATAGCCATGTTTCCCACAGGCAAGCACTGCAAGGGTCTGATGAGTTGGCTTCCCGGTTAGGAGGGCTGGCAGGTGCCCCAGGATTGGCCATGCTGGTGGGCCTTTTGGGAATTTCTGTGCATCCCTGGTTGCTGACAGTTTCCAGCTTTTTGCAACGATAGAGGCCAGCAGGAGCGCTACAGCTAGAGCTGCAACTATCATCAGCACAGCGTGATCCCCGCCTTTAGCCGCATCCCACCACAAGCCCTCCATATCTAGCCTCAACGAACAAGTGCCCACACAGGCTAATAACCAAATCAAATTAAATGAACGTTGGTGAGAAATTAAGAACAATGATACACCTGCGGCCACGTGGCTCCCTAGGGTACTAGCTAGGTGTCACTTAGTGACGAGGGGGTACTCACTAGCATCTTGTCAGCTGACAAATTACAATGCCATTGATCGTCCTAATAAGTACAGGTCACGTGCTTTCAACTACTATGACACTAGGCTAGTCCAATTACGGATTCTTAGACTTGCCATCATTATTCATGCCACGCGCTCACACGACCCACCTCCAACGGATCTCACTCGCTCTTACCAACGAGTCAATCCTATACAATCTCTCAAGCTCACTCATTTGAGTATGTGTGTATATACCTAAGTGTGTGTGTGTGTGTGTGTGTATTTTCGATGGATCTCATTCGTATTTGCCAACGGGCCAATCTTATAGAGTTCCTCAAGCTCACTCATATAAGAACGTGTGTGCATACCTAAATCTTTATATAAATATGTGTGTGTGTGTCTTTACACATATCCCCATGACACAAATCACATTCTCTGAGCTCTCTTATCTCTCCCTTGTTGGCACCCTCACCACCCCCTCTCTCACTCTCAGGCTCTCAACTTCAAGTAATCTTGCAAGTAACATCATCATCTACTTTATAAAACTCTCACTCATGATTGTGAGTTTTATAAAAAAAAAAATCATCATCTACTTAAATGAACCATAATTAATAGCTTTGTTTTCTCAAAGCATAATGAATATTAATCAAGGAGCTTGTCTGTGGAGAGTGAGAGGGAGAGGGAGAGAGGAGTGCATTCTAAGAAGTGTGTCAAGCTACATAAATTCCAACACTAAATGTATGTCAAGCTATCTAAATGACCATCACCATCAATAAAACAAAGTCCTAAAAGCATCACTATGTGTTCGCACTATCCAAGGTCTAGTGCAACGCACACTTCGCCCAAGGCATCGAAGGGCGACCCAACACATACATATCTATCCTCCATTCGGGACAATTGTCACAATATGAATAACTTGTATTAAGTGGGAGTTGTTCACCCACCTCCTAAATACTCACATAAGCACGATCATTATCATGGTCAATATTAACTTTAATGTGGTAATTCCTTGGAAGCCATCAATATGATGGTAAACACCCAACAAAAATATTGTCAATAATAATGGTTCTTGTTTGCAAACACATAGAAATCCCTCTCTCTCTCTCTCTCTCTCTCTCTCTCTCTCTCTCTCTCTCTCTGCACACACAATCAGAGCTCCAAGGTGGGCCACTCTCTCTCTAGCCCCTTATAGCTCTTTCACATTCATTAAGAAATGTTAACATTGAAAATTACGTTCTTTTTTGCCAAAATTTCATTCAATGCATTTTTAAGAGTTTCCATGTTATTAGCCCCCACCCCCACCTCTCTCTCTCTCTCTCTCTCTCTCTCTCTCTCTCTCTCTCTCTCTCTCTCTCTCCTCGATGATTTTATAGAGGTCTTTTGAAACCATCTATTGTTCTACTCCAAGTCCTCTATCCCTCTCACTCTCTCTTTCTCTTCCCTCTTGATTATGATCGACTCTACAAATATCATCCATAACCATTCAATATATAACAATGACATTTTCTTATTGCAACTCCTTAATGTTCAAGGTTATAGTGCGATCTATTGTGAGGAGAGTGCCTCTCTCCCATGGTCAGGCCTTTTGGGTGAGCGAAGTTGAGCTTTACAGCATGCAATACATCAATCTGCCACCCATATCATCTAGCAACCCGGTGGGTGGCAGTCATAAATCCGCAAAATCAACACGTCCTCATTCCCTCTACAAATGTCTATCCTACCACCTTAGAGGATGAGAATGTAGGTGGTGAAAGTTGAGATGCCCCACGTAGAAAACACCATCACAATATCCCTTCACATGGTCGGTGTGGGAACACCATTCGATCGACGCCACCAATTTTGATTGTCCAAAATCAATCCCACGTGTAGAATAAATACTTCTCCATATCTCCACAATATGGTAATATGGCATTGTCGTCGGATCCAACTACTGAGGAACCTGCACATGTATCCCAACTAGCACTTGCTAGTTTGATGCGGGGAGATCTATCATGGTGGTGTGTGTACATAATCATGGTGATGCATGTACAGATATTGAAGGGGAGGAGGGGGGGGAGGGGGGGGGGGGAGAGAGAGAGAGAGACCTATGGGATTTTCTTGCTCACCCCTTATGTGTAATTTGTATTTAGCTTTCTTTGAATACAAACGGTTTCTCAAAACCATGAAAGATAAGGACAATTGTCATAAACTCTCCCTATTTAAGCATAATACAGATACATGACGACATCCTAAGCCTCAATAATAAATCTTTTTTAAAAGAGATTAACCTGATTTACCCTAACTGCTTTAAGATTGAACCAACTTATTGTCAAGGTTTTACTACAACCTCAGGCTTCTTTTTTGCCTCTGCACAATTCCTTTACAATTATACTTCATAACCCCTGTAATGGCGGGTATGACTACCGTTTCACTTGGAAAAGAGACCTATTAAATATCCCTCCCATAGAGTTCATAGAAAGAATAGTAACTGACCTCATAAAGCTGCTCTTAATACATGCATCAACCTCCTTTACTTGATCTGTATTCTTCCTCTAACTGTTTCTTATACACAAATTTTGCCTTAATGGATTCAATTAATCAACAAAATCATCAAGACTATTTCTCGGAATGACTTGCCTGGCTTGCAATTCAGCCACTCTAACCTCATCTCTTTAATTAGGTAGTAGGCTCATGCACAATGAGCCTACTACTGACCTATTGTGTATGGTGCCTGGGACAGGGGCACACACACACACACACACACACACACACACACACTTAAGTATGGATACAATTATTAGACCAAAACCGTTTACTAGCACTTCAAGGCCTCCCCCTGATATCACGAGGTAATATTTTTGTTTTTCCCACCCTACGTGGGATACACTACCTTAGTAGGCTTCTGCCTTTGGAGCATATTCCACACATGAACCCCCCTTATCGCAGCGTGACTCTCTCTTTTTTCTCTTGCCCTTACTTGGGAATTATGACGCGTTTACTCTGGCACCACTCCCCACTCTATGCCCCGTCTACTCTGGCATCACGCCCCGCGTTTACCCTTAGCCTATTACCATATTCACTATGCACACAGTGTATGTGTGATCGCTTTCCAAAGACACACCTAACCAAACAACCCCCCCCCCCTCTCTACTGGATTAACCATGGCGGCTGCCGCTGGATAGTGTATACCTCATGATGATAATCAAAGAGGATTCAACAAGATTATGGCTCGTAAACCATAACCCTTTTCGAATTGTTTCTATGTTGTTTAAAATTATGTTATCTCTCTCTCTCTCTCTCTCTCTCTCTCTCTCTCTCTCTCTCTCTCTCTCTCTCTCTCTCTCTCTCTCTCCCACACACACACACATGCCTTGGGATAGATGTAAAACATCTACAGCTTCTCCAAATATGTGAAGCTAAAGTAGTTGGCGAAACAACACTGATAACCATAGAAGAAGCCCAAATGCATCCAATGCTAAGATGCACTACATCCTTGCATCCCTAATTAACGTCTTTTTGTACTCACCATTGCAAGAAAAGGACCCATTTTTACTTTTTGCTTCAATTACTACGTCGCCATCATAACTTGCAGATAAATATCTTTCAGTACGTTAGCCCCCATAGTGCTCTAATGTGCATGGAAGTGTCATCGCTACTACTGATGGGAGGTGAGAAAGAGCATGGAGAAGAATGCATCCCCTAAGTTTGGACAATGGAATGGGCTCCTACATCTCTCTCTCTCTCTTTCTCACACACACACACAGTTTGTCCGAGTTGTGGCTACAATAGCTCCCACCTAAGCCATTAGCTCTTTACTCTCTTACTACCAGACCAAACTCTTAGTGGCTCAAGAAAACCCATGCACACCTATTGCCTTGAGCACCCATCGTCTACTACCAAGCACTCCCCACCAATGGACAATGCTTGTCCCCTATTTTCCTATACATGATCATTAGTAGCTATCATGAGCAAGGTCTAGGTCTTGGTCCCGATGACCTACCTCACTCTTTCTCTTTCTTTGTCTACTTGCTAGTGACAGAATGCTCTCTCTCTCTCTCTCTCTCTCTCTCTCTCTCTCTCTCTCTCTCTCTCTCTCTCACACACACACACACACACACACAATTTTGACTACTACAGTCTACACATTGTCAAAACAAGGTGATTTGCACAATTTACGTGGTCTCTCTCTCTCTCTCTCTCTCTCTCTCTCTCTCTCTCTCTCACACACACACACACACACACACACACACACACACACACAGACTGATAGCAAGTTGTCAGGCATACAATTTTGACTATTACTGGTCATTGAAAAAGAATAAAATCACATAGAATTTGAACTACTTCACTCAATTTTCAAAGGCTCTTTAATGTGTCTATGGTAAGGAGGACGACCCAATAATGAAATTAAAATTTTATAAAGAAGAAACCAAGCAAGCGAGCGGAGATGTTGAGGGAGGGGATAACTCATCTTGTTAAGGAGAGCTTGAGCATTATGATGGAGAAGACGAACCTAGGTACTACACCCACAATAGGCCCATGTAGAATGATTTTCTTCCACCATGGCGACACCTCTATCAATGCGAACAACTTCTCCACATAATACTCTTTCTATAGAACTTTGCATTTTGCACACTATTCTTGAATGTCTTCTACGGGTTTGGGAAGATCAAAAAATGCATTCACATCCTTTGTGTGTTTTCCTTCTTCAACCTCTATTACTCCCATTAGCCTACATTGTCATGAAATCTAATATCTAACCAACCCAAATGATTTTCTCATATTAAATTGATCATTTAATGTGGGAGAATAAACAAGAACAAGGGTTAGAATATAGACATGTGCTTATGGCTCTGTCTCAACAAGAGGCCAAGGTTGAAGGGGTCCAAATGAGAGATGGTTTGTTAAAGAGCAATGCTACCTAATGGAGCTTAAAGACCTTAAGGTTAGCTTCATTAATGACCTCCAAAAGTTAGTGTTAAAAAGTCATTTGACCTTAGGCAAGCTAGGGCCGACCTTGAGGTGGGAATCCTACCCAAGCATGAGGTGTTTGTTGTGCTTGCTAACTAAGGTGCTTAAGGTGTTTGTGGAAACCTTACCAGATCTTGAGGTGCTTCTCATGCTTAAATAACTAAGGTTCTTGAAGTGTTCAATTCAAACATGATCTCTCACGAGGCATAAACGATTTTCATGTTTAAATGACTAAGGTGCTTGAAGAGTTCAATTCAAACATGATATCTTAAGAAGCATAAAAGACACATGTCAAGATCCTCTCCATTTGTCCCTCATGATGTGCTTGAATCCTATTGAATAGGCTATAAAGGGGTCCAATGAGAATTTAGATGCATAAAAATAAATAATTAAGTTCTTTCTTTCAAAGAGAAAAAAGAGGACACATGTCCAAATGATATAATTAGATAATACGAGAGAGAGAGAGAGAGAGAGAGAGAGGTGGACCAAGCATGAGAGGGGGTATACTCTCCCACACACACACACACACACACACACACACACACACACACACACACTCTCTCTCTCTCTCTCTCATTGTGTGAAGTGCAAAGTGCAAGAGCTCCATCTCCTTCTCCAATTTGTTGAGAAGTTGAAAGCCTACACCAACACTCTTAGCTAATGAATGCAAATCCAACCAAGAGCCATGCTTCAATGCTTAAGCTTGTCATCTTCTTCATCTTCATTACTATGCTATTATGCTATGCTAAGCAAGAAGAGTGATGTAAGTGAGGAACTATTTCTTTCTCCTATGCATGATTCTTCTTCCTCTTCCTTACCCTCATTCCCCGTGCTAGCTCTCTCCACCTTCGAAGGTGTTTGAGGCCTTGGGACTAACGCTTGGGATAGTTAATGCTTTTTGTAAAGTTTATGTTATGCTTGTGATGCATGAATCTTTCCATCTTCATTGCATCACTTAGGTCACAAGGAACACAAAGATTGTATTGTACCAAGTCTCTCTTGATGGGAGAATCTATAATACAAATGCCTTTTGGAGGGGGGACCACCGGCTTCAAGTAAATACGGTCCTCAACTATTGTCATGTTCTCTAATACTCTCTCTTGCAAAAGTATTGTTCATGACAAGTGAATTAAGTACTATGTTTATGTTGCTACCATCAATTAAGTTCACCCTCTATGTTCTCAAAGTAATATCATGAAAATGCTCACTCTAATTCTCTTAATTCCGTTATTCTCATAGTTGATAGGCCATTTCCATTACATTGGCATCAGAGCATTTGTTTCTCATTTCTTGCTTGAGAAGAGAGGTCCTTAAGTAGCCTATTAATGATTAATTTTGGTAATTATATTAGGAGTGGGACTCGGATCTATTATCGGTTTTGTTGAGCCCTTTATGTGAGATATGGTGCACATCTCGAGAGCTTTGGTCTTAATAATTGGGTTTTTTTAGACTTGCCTACGGCTTTACCATTATTGAGCCATAAGAAGTCCAAACGGAGCTAGCCCTCGGCAATTATGCAATATTAGACCCACTCCACTACTCTCTATAATTAACCAATTCGATCCGTGGGTGTAGATACTTGAGTGCTGATTTTTAAAGGCTTAGAGGAGTAGCAACCAAGGTTTTGAATTGCCAAAGAATACACTAAGTAAACACATAAGTATAATTAGCATGGCTGAAAATAACTAAGAGAGTAGAATGAACATTGATAAATTTGATTTTTCACATGAAGGTGCTAATGATGATGCCCCCATGTTTGTCAATTATCTTGTTACTAGGCTGTAGCAAGCTATGGGAAACCCTACTTTGCAATCCAAAGTTACTCAACAACTTTGTGCTTATGGGATTTCCCTTCCTCTCCAAGAGGAAGGAGAGCTTAGGAGGCCTCTTGATGAGACCCCCAAAAGAAGACACTCTCCCATACGAAAGGAGGATTCCAAAGAACAAGAAAATAACGAATCCCTATGTTCCTCTGAAGATGTGGCTCCACGAAGACGGCGGTCTAAACGATCGCCAACTCCTCTCAAGAGGAAATGGTAACACGCCTCCTTCTCCTCGTCACTCCAAAAGGGAAGAAAGCTATGGCTATTCTCCTAGAGAATACAAGAGGGGAGGACATCACAAATCATACCCTGCATGGCGAAGGTCACAAAAGCTCAAGAAGTTCAAAGAGGGAGGCAAGAGTATCTCTTTTCTCACCTATGATGGCACCTTTGGTGCCATCAACAAAGTATTGGCCTTCATTTAGCAATTTGATGCGGCCTCTGGAGACGAGGGCTTCACGGAGTCCTCCAAGCTACACCATGTAGCTATGCACTTCCAGAAATCGGCTTGTCAATGGTGGGCTACTAGCCTTCGTGGCAACGACGAGGCCCCAAAGACATGGAAAACTCTACGAGTTTCCATCATGAAGCAATTCCTTGCAAGCGATGCAAAGGACAAAGTAGTTAGTGAATGGCACAATTTGAAGCTTCTCTTCCATGAGTCTATTCACAAATATATGGACAAGTTTTGGGATTTACATCTCAAGGTTACTATCTTCCAAAAAATAGACTTTGCCGAGCAAAAGCAACAATTTTGTGTGGGATTACCTGAAGAAATGGCCGAGTATATCAACTCCCAATGCCTTGATTCTATCACCAAAGTAATCCACCACACCATGGTTTCTCCCCGCATCAATTTCCAACAAGGGGCTAGACGGAATGTCAAGCCCATGGAAAATAAAGACAAAAGTGATGCAAAGGGGAAAACCAATGCCCAAAATTCTTCCCAAGGCAATTCCAACAACAACAACAATAACAATCAGTCCAAGGAGAAAGGAGTTGTCAAATGTAAAAACAAAATCTCTCTTGAAGAGCTTGAATCTTTTCGCAAGGACCATGAGAGTTTTAAGTGTGGGGAGCAAGGACATGGCTATGGTTCTTGCCCCAAGAGGAATACCCGCAATGAGACTCCTAGAGCTTCCACCATCGAAGCTCCAAAAGAGTATGCTCATTGCAAAGGATCACCTCTCTCCTATGCCTGGGGAAAGGTAAGGGAACATGATGCCTTCATCTTGTTTGGCCCTAGCTCTACTCAGAACTTCATATCAACAGAGTTGGCCACCAAGTTGGGCATTCAAGAGATGGGAGATATTGTAATTGCTGACACAGCTTTCAAGGGACAACAAGCCTCCGTTACTCCCTTGATTGGGAAGTTGAGGCTTCATGTCCAAAGCTATGTCGATAAAGAAGACTTTTTCATCTCTCCTCTCCAACATGAGGGTGCTATCTTAGGGGCACCATGGTTCAACCACATGGCTGTCAACATGAAGTTCCCTGAAAGGAGAATCTACTTCACCTACAGCAAGCATGTATATAGATGCTAATGAGTCTGGTCGTACTATACCACTTATAAATTCACCGGCTTTTGATAAGTCAATGAAAAGCTTGGATTCTGCGTACATGATTTTTGTCAAAGAATCCACTAATGATGCTAATGATTTATCAAATGAAAATGGTAGGAATCAAGAAGAGTTAGACTTGTCTACTTTTCTAAATGGATTCTAAGATGTTTCTATCGATGATATCCCTATGGACTTACCTCCAAAACGAGGGGATGATGATCATCGAACTGAGCTCCTACGAGGAAGCTCACCGCCTAACAAGCCTCCTTATCGAGTTTCCCAAGCTCAACAAGAGGAGATCATGAGGCAACTACAAGAATTGGTAGACAAAGAAATGGTGAGGCCTAGTATCTCCTCTCCCTTTCTACCTCCAGTCCTTTTAGTGCAAAAGAAAGATGGTACATACCGTATTTGTGTGGACTATTGAGCACTAAACCATATCACTATCAAATATAGATTTCTCGTGCCTCGAGTAAAAGATCTATTTGATAAACTACAAGATTCTATCTACTTCAGTAGGATTGACCTTAAAAGTGGCTATCAATGGATGAAGATATCCTAAAGATCGCATTTCGTACAACATTTGGTCTTTATGAATATCTAGTCATGCCTTTTGGCTTGACCAATGTACCAGTCACATAATACATTCAATCGTTTGATGGAGAAAATATTTAGCCCTACCGCAAGTTCGCTAGAGTGTTCTTTGATGATATCATCATCTACTCCAAGTCCTTGGAGGAACACAAGCAACATCTCCAAGTGATTTTTCAAGCATTGAGGGAGAACAAGCTTTTTATCAACCAAAAGAAAAACGATTTTTTTCTTCAAGAAATTCAATATTTAGGTCATATTATCTCTCAAGATGGTATCCGTATGGATTTATTGAAAGAGGTAATAAAAGCATGGCCTAATCCAAGGAATCTACATGAGCTAAGAAGCTCTATTGGTATGTGTGCACACTATAGACGCTTCATAGCAAAAATTTCTCAAATAACAAGACCATTACATGACTTAACAAGGAAGAACGTTAAGTATTCATGGACTGCCAAGGAGAAAAATTCTTTTGACAAGCTCAAAGAGAAGCTTACCCCTCAACCGATCCTCATGCTTCCGGAACTCTTAAAACCATTTGAGGTCTAATGTGATGCTTGTGGTGATTGCCTTGGAGCAGTCTTGCTTCAAGAAGGGCATGCCATAGCATATGAGAGTCGAAGGCTCAATATGGATGAACGGGTCTTGGGCATGTATGAGAAAGAGCTTTTAGCTAATCTACATGCTCTAGACACATGGAAGCACTGTTTATTGGGCACTCCATTCATTTTACGAATTGACCACAAAAGTCTCAAGTACTTCATGACGCAAACCAAAATTTTTGACAAACAAATGAGGTGGGCAAACTTTCTTTTGCAATTTTAATTTCATATTGCTCACATTGCTAGTAAGCACAATCAAGTGGCCGATGCACTTTCACGATGACCAAAAGTAATGTGATATATGTAGCAACTCACAATGATCTATCTTCTATGATAGATAAGTATGCTACTGACCCTAACTTTAAAGATGTAGTGTCAATCCTTGCTTGGGGAAAGAAAGAGGAACCATTCACCTTGCAGGATGGTTATCTTTTCCATGGCCATAGGCTATGTGTTACCCACTCCCTTCGTGAGAAATTCATGTATGAATCCCATGATCCTCCCTATGCGGGGCATAGAGGCATTGAACCTACTCTTCGAGGAGTAGAGACGTACTTCTATTGGCCTACCATGAAAGTGGACAACAAGAGTATGTTTCAAAATGTGTGGTATGCCAAAAGACTAAGTATGATAGAGGGAAGAAACCTGGATTACTGCAGCCATTGCCAATCCCTAATTTACCATGGAAGAGTATATCCATGGATTACACAAGTCTATCCATGGGAATACGTGAATATAGACAATATTCGACAAGTTTAGAAAGCAAGCACACTTCATTCCTGTCAAAAAGACTATTAAGACACACCAAATGGCAACCCTCTTTATATCTTAGATTTTCAAACACCATGGATTACCAATATCCATCTATCAGATAGAGATCCTAGAATGACCAGTAATTTTTGGAAAGGTCTCTTTGAAATTCTAGGTACAAGATTGAATTTCTCTTCGTCCTATCACCCACAAACGGATGGCCAAACTGAGATAGTCAATCTTACGATACTCGATCTACTAAAGACTTATGTTACCGAAGTAGATCAACACTCACAATGGGAGAAGTACTTACCCCTTGTAGAGTATGTGTACAATAATACTGTCCATACTACTACGGAAAAAACACTTTTTGAGAGCATAGAGGGAAGACCAAAAAGTCCCTTGCTACTTAAGTACATGGGAAGATCTTCGTTGCTAATGAGTATAGCCGTAACCTACAAGAATCTTTTCAAAAGGTTAAGGAGGCTATATCCATCTCTCAACAAAGGCAAAAAGTTGCTACTGACAAGCACATAAGGACCTTAACGTTCAAAGAAAATGATTGGGTCTTACTTAAGTTTCCCAAGGCTCGATTGAGGTAAATGATGATTAAAAATCCTATGGTCCATCAAAAGTATTATGCTAAACTAGCAAAAGGATACTATAGTCCTTTCAAATCTTGAAGCCAATCAACGAAATGGCTTATCAACTCAAGTTTCCCAACCATTGGCTCATACACAATGCTTTTCATGCGAGCCTACTTAAGCCCTACAAAGGAGAGCCACCAAGAGAACCAATTATTGAAGACCCTCCAGAAATCGAAGACCAAGAAGAGGTGCTACAACCCAAAGCTATCCTTTGCCACGAAGACAAGGTACTACGACATGGTAAGATTATCCGACGGTATCTTATTAAGTTCAAAAATTATCTTTTTGAAGATGCTAGATAGATGCAAGGAATATAGCTTAAGGATAGTATGAACCTTGTCAATGCTTACAATGCTACAGTAGAGTAAGCAAATGTAAATACTTTCTAAATGAACAATGTTTTTGTCATAAGACTAATCCTCTTTTGTGCACAAATTTAAATAGTAGTTTGGGAGGTCATTTCACTCTAGCCCTCAATTCCAAGGCTGACCACTAACTACTTTTTTTTATAAATCATTTGAAGTTTGGCTTTCCTTTACATTTTGAAGGCCATAAAGATTTTTTCTCCATGTGTTGCTCAATGAACCTTTCTTCAGAGATTTGCACGGACTTTCTATGTCATAAATGATCTTTGACCTCAATGCTCGAAGTTCAAAAGCTAAATGCATGTATTCGTGTGTGTGTGTGTGTGTGTGTGTGTGTGTGTGTGTGTGTGTGTGTCTCACTCACACACACACACACACACAGACCCATTCTCTCAATGTGTGTAAATATAAGAGACAAAGTTAACGTGCCATTCCTCGAGGTGTTGGTGCATTTCACGAAGGCTTTTCACATTTGCATTGCATAATGAAGTATATTGAGCTCGACAATTTAGCGATAGGAGTCCAACAATTTATTATGGATTGCCTACACACATTGTGTGTGTGTGTGTGTGTGTGTGTGTGTGTGAGAGAGAGAGAGAGAGAGCACCATTTACTACAATCTGTGTGAGTGAGTGTTTGTGTGTCTATTAGAGAGAGAGAGAGGGTGAGAGGGATCTCACACCCGCACTAGAGAGAGAGAGGGGAGGGAGAATAAGCATTGGTTTTACAATCATCAATCAACAAAGCGACAATCGATGAAAACCACAATCGAGAATCAAAAATAAAAAATCGACATCGACATCTACGAAATTGAGAATTGACAAAATTGAGAGTTGACGCAATTTGAAAAGTTCAATCCGACAAATCCAAGGCAGAAGATGTGCAAGCCCAAGGTAGGAGCAGACCTCAACAAACGGCAAAGATGGATGACGGGAGGCAACTCCGACAATCTCAGCTATTCTTGAAAGTTTTTACGCTAGATTTCTTTGATCAGCTTTATCAGTGCTCTCGTGTTTGGGTTGATTTGGAATTCAAAGATGAATCTCAAAATTTATAAATGGGATTGTACTAAATCTAGGTTTTCTCGAGCGTTTAAAGACAAATTAATTTTTTTGAGACAAATCTCAAAATTTTGTAAGGGGGGTTACACTAAATTGAGTAGAGGCATAGTGTTTTCTCCTAAAAACTTAGAAAACATGAGTATGAGAAATTTTAGGGGCAACTTGATTATATTTGATGGCTTTTGCACTCAATTTCTCTATACTTTGTAGGTTTCCTCACGTTCAAATCTATGATTTAGAGATAAATTCCAAAATCTGCAATAGGATTACACTAAATTGAGGATTTTTCAAGCATTAGGCTACACCATACCTTTTTTCAAACATTTTAAAGACAAATTTGCTATATTTGAAGGCTTTTGCACTAAACTTCTCTGCACTTTGTAGATTCTCTAAACATTAATTTATGTTCTCTAACCTTTGTACTTTCTTTCTTTTTTTAAAAATGCTCTTAAGAGCTTGATTTGAATCAACTAAAAAAGAAAACATGTAGACCTTGGCATATCCTTTGCACAGGGGTCTCCAACCAATACAACATATGCACACTGTCACCCAAAACATACCCAAATAGTTTTGCAAGTACACTATATTTCTATCGAGGACCTATCTTCTTCTTCTCGGCAAGCCACTTCCTCCTGCTTGATAAAATCCATTTGCAATTAGAGATAAATCTCAAAAAAATTAAATGGGATTATACTAAACCTAAGATTTTTTCTCTAATTGTTGTGGGTGTCCTAACATTCAAATTAAATCTTACAAGTGTGTGGCCCATCCTATGCATGGAGAGAGAGAGAGAGAGAGAGAGAGAGAGAGAGAGAGAGACCCTTTTCTTGGCACCCAATCCACTCTCTTTCTTTCTTTGCCTTGGTCACCCCACCCCCCCCACCCGCCCCCCTTCCAAGCCCTTTCGTTATGTCACGTGCCAAGGGCCTCCAAGGTGCATTATATATAGTCGAGAAAATTTGTAGGTGGGATTATACTATACCTATATTTTTCTTGAGCACTGGGGTACACAATATTTTTTCTATTATTCAATAGTCCATTATCTATACTCTTTATAATGGATTTTGAACAATTAGAAGAAGGAGAGGTCCTGACACGTGTTGTTTTCTGGTTGATTTGCATGGCCTATTGGATCAACACCAAAATTTGAGTTGTTGCCCACATTTCAAATCATTGATTAACTTGTGAATCATCTCAAAATCTAAGACCTTTAAACGTATGAAAATGTGATTGAGTGAGGGAGGTCGCTGAGAAGATTAGGATGCATGAGCTGGGCCGGCATATATGCTACCATGTGCCATCCTTTGGACGTGAGTCCTTTGCACCGTATCCGATTCCAACATCTCTCTCTCTCTCTCTCTCTCTCTCTCTACATTTGAGCTGCTTGAACGCCCTAGTTTGTCTTTCCCACTCTCCCACATCTACATTGCGGCCGCCGATTGTAGACATTTCAAGTTTTGACCCTCCCTTTGTCTTCCTGGAATGATGGAGACTCATGGACGCAATGTGCGAGAGAGAGAGAGAGAGAGAGAGAGAGAGAGAGAGAGAGAGAGAGAGAGAGAGAGAGAGAGAGAGAGAGAGAGACGTAACGTAACATCTATGAGCTGCATCCGGTTCAAGAAGATTGCAGAAGAATAGTCGGGGGAGGATAACAGGGCCGTCAAAAGAGAAAAAGAGGGATATTGCCATGTGGCAACCAGAATTCTTTTCTCCTTAATAGAGTAGGGGGTACCAGTTGGAAAGTACTAAAAAAAAACTGAGAATCTCAGATGATGCGAGTAGACCCGACAATGCTAGGTAGAATGAAATTGAAGCCAGCGAAGGCCTCAAACGTCAAGCGAGGGGGATATAGAGCATGAGCGGAGGTGCCAACTTGGTGGATACTGTGCGTCAGGCCATACACAGGAGAGTTGAGTGTGTACTTGGGGTTGCATAGAATGGATTTTTAAAAATTTATTGGGTAAGGTGGTTGGTTCAACTGTGGTAAACTCTTTCTCTCACCTGCATGAGTTTGAAACCTTCTTAGGAGCTTTTGGCTGGCACCCATACAAGCGTTTGTTGAGAAGTGGAGCGGCATCTGCAATTGATTCCGTCAATTGAAATAAGTGCGAGCTAGTAGCCCATTTGTCAATCTAAAAATAGATAGTCCTAAGTATAGGTCACATGCAATGAGACTAGGCTAGTCCAATTACGGATTCTTAGAGTTAGTTCACATGGAACCTTATTTTAGTTCCCATGGTAGATTGCAAAGAAATTATTCTCAAGTAGTTGGCAACCAATTGCATGCCTGCTCTTAGGTGAGGAGTTGGAGCGAGATGAGAATCACAAAAAATGGCAAACACAAAGGACCATAAGCAAGCTGGGGCTGACCTTGAGGTGGGAACCCTACCTAAGCTTGAGGTGCTTGTCGTGCTTGCTTACTAAGGTGCTTGAAGTGTTCAATTCAAACATGATCTCTTAAGAAGCAAAACACACACATGTCAAGATCCTCCCCATTTTGCCCTCATGATGTGTTTGAATCCTATTGGATAGGCTTTAAAGAAGTCCAATGAGAATTTAGATGCATTTAAATAATTAATTAAGCTCTTTCTCTCAAAGAGAGAAAAGAGGACACTTGTCCAAATGATATAATTAGATAATACGAGAGAGAGAGAGAGAGAGAGAGAGAGAGAGAGAGAGAGAGAGAGAGGTTGACCAAGAATGAGAGGGGGGGCTGATTTGGGCATCCTTATACTCCCCCCCCCCCCCCCCCCCCCCACACACACACACACACTCTCATTGTGTGAAGTGAAAAGTGCAAGAGCTCCATATCCTTCTTCAAGCTTGTTGAGAACTTGAGAGTCTACACCAACACTCTTGGCTATGGAATGAAAATCCAAAGAAGAGACATGCTTCAATGCTTAAGCTTTCCATCTTCTTCATCTTCGTTACTATGCTATTATGCTATGCTAAGCAAGAAGAGTGATGATAAGTGAGGAAATATTTCTTTCTCCTATTGAATGCTTCTTCTTCCTCTTCCCTACCCTCATTTAGCACTAGCTCTATCCACCTTTGAAGGTGTTTGAGGCCTTGGGACTGAGACCGGGAATGGTTAATGTTTTTACAAATTTTATGTTATGCATGAAGCTTTCCATCTTCATTGCATCACCTAGGTCACAAGGAACACAAAGATTGTCACTACAAGAGGCTATTCATATTAGCAACGCTCACACAGCGATGCTCAAAAAAAAAATCTCGGCGTCGCTATGAGCGTCGCAAATTTACAAGTAAATTTGCGACGCTCATAGCAACGCCGGCTGGGCTAAAAAAATAACAAAGAGCGCCCAAAAACTCAGATCTCAGATCTGAGTTTTTCGGCGCCCTCAAGCAAGAGCAGGTAACGCTCTCCCTCTCTCTCTCTCTCTCTCTCTCTCTCTCTCTCTCTCTTTCTTCTCTACACACACACACACATAGTGTTTTTGAGAGAGAGAGAGAGAGAGAGAGAGAGAGAGAGAGAGAGAGAGAGAGAGAAAGAGTACAAATATAAACAAAAACGCACACACACATACATAAACAAAGAATGCACACACACATTGAGAGAGGAAAAGAGAGAGAGAGCATGCATAAACAAAAAACGCACACATTGAGAGAGGAAAAGAGAGAGAGAACATGCATAAACAAAAAACGCACACATTGAGAGAGGAAAAGAGAGAGAAAACATGCATAAACAAAAAAACGCACACACATTGAGAGAGAAAGAGAGAGAAACTAATTTAACGTCGTAGAAAACTAATTAAAATTAAAAGACCTAAAGATTTAGCCGACGAGGAGTTGAACTCAAGACCTATTATTCAAGAGGGAAATGGCATAACCAATCTATCATACTTGGCATGGGTGATAGAAAGGTTATACCATTTATCTCTTTTTATTGGCACACACATTCACACACGCGCACACACACAAGAAGAAGAGAGTTATAACGTCGTAGGAAACTATCCTAAAAGACGTTAAAGATTAGGTTAGATGTAGACTTACGTTAAATTAGATTTAGGTTTATTTAAGTTAAATTAGATTAGATTTAGGTTTATTTTTAGTTAGATTTATATTTATTTACGCTAGATTTAGATTTACGTTATATTAGATTAGATTTAGGTCTCCATAGACTACGATGCCTGCATGAAGCGGGTGAAGAAAGCCCTCAATGGAATATAGGGTATTGCTGCCTTCACTCATGGTGGGCTCCGTCGATCCAAAAGTACTGGTGAAATGTCTTCAGAAGATAGGGAAGAAGGTGGATCTTCAGGGTGGCAAGAGTCACTACATCCCCGACAATGACCATCTAGACAACCTCTAGTCATTCAACAGCAACTTCAGTAACAAGAGCAAGAACGGTCCAAAGGGCCAATTGCTGCCGTCAGATGTGGATGGAGATGAGGCAGCGTCACCGCCGGAAGTTAACTCTCACATCTTTAGTGATGAGAATGCCAACTCTTGCCGAGTTATGTGAAAAATAAGTTTTAAGGTTCTTATAATCCCTGTTAGTTTAGTTCTTTGTTTTTAATATAACATAATTTACGTTAGATTTAGATTTATGTTATATTAGATTAGACTTAGGTTTATTTAGGTTTACCTACACACACACACAAGAAGAAGAGAGTTTTAACGTCGTAAGAAACTATCCCAAAAGACGTTAAAGATTAGGTTAGATGTAGACTTACGTTAAATTAGATTTAGGTTTATTTTTAGTTAGATTTACGTTTATTTAGATTTACGCTTATTTACGTTAGATCGAGTCCACGCAAGAATTACTTACGGTTTAGGGTTTAGAGTTAGACGAACAGTGAAAAGATCTACTGTGAAAAGATGTTAAGATGCTGTGAAGTGCTACAGCTAGAGGAAGAGGCAAAGGGGTTTTGTCCACTACATGCAGTATCATGTAAACGTGGGTCTGTAGATTTCTTGTACCCACAAATATAGGTATTGACCAATAAAGACGAGATTATAACCCGGTGGTTCTGATCTCCGTGCACCTCTAGACCGAGGTGTGAGGGGATTGGACATGACTAGAGAATGTGAGGTAGAGAGAGAGAGAGAGAGAGAGAAAGAGAGAGAGAGAGAGAGAGAGAGAGAGAGAGATAAGACGAAGAATGCCAATAGATATTAAATTTGTTGTCCAGGTTATAAGATTTTTATCCTCATTATGAGTAGTGACGAGGATGTGGGACCGTCCAACCGAAACACCTATCTCTCAACGAGGGTCTTATGTCCTTGTAATCAATGCAAGCATGTTGTGCGACGGACAAGACGTGTTTCTTTGCAGCACGTTCGCGAATTTGGCGAGTTCGATCCATCTATTATAGATCGAGTTGTTGCCAATTATAACTCGTCGGACTCTGACGCTGGCCAACAAGCAGCAATCTTGCAACCCAATAGACGTGTTCGCAGGCGCTTTGGTCAAGCAGCATATGTGAGGCCACAAGATGTAGCCTCTGACAGCTCGGGGGATGATCATGCAGAGCACATTCCCAACGAGGCAATGTTTGAGCCCGAGATTGATGAAATGATCGAGACGATCATGGATTCAGAAAGGCTTATCTATGATGATATGAAAAGTGAAGCCGATACGCCATTGTATAATGGAGCACGTATGTTTAGATTGAAAGCACTCCTGGTTCTTCTCAACATGCAGGCAAAGTTTGGATGGAGTGACACTAGCGTCACAGTGCTTTTCAGGTGATCTATTACAATTAGTTTACTTTAATAAAACTCTAGATGTATAATGATCTGATAGATTTTCACACGACTGTATCGTATTTTTATGTTGTGTAGATTGCTTAAAGAGCACATACTACCAGCTGACAATGTGATGCCAGATTCCTGAGATGAAGCAAGAAAGATTTTTCGAAACTTGGGGATGGATTACAATTCTATCCACGCTTGTCCTAATGACTGCATTCTTTTCAGAGGGGAATACATAGACATGGAGAAGTGTCCGAAATGTGATTCCGAAAGATATTGAGTAGATCTCCATGGGACAAAAATTCCACAAAAGGTTTTGCGACATTTTCCTCTGCTTCCTCGCATCAAGCATTTCTTCGAATGTAAGTCCATGGCCGCCCTAGCATCATGGCATGAGGAGAATAAATCTTCGGATGGTGTGCTACGAATTCCTGCAGATTGCGCAGCCTGGAAACATATAGATGGAACATGGTCGGATTTTGCCAGAGAAGCTCGAATTTTGCGCTTAGGCCTGGCTATGGATGGCGTAAATCCATTTGGTCAAAGATCAACATCTTACAGTGTATGGCCCGTTGTCATCGTCAACTACAACATTCCCCCGTGGTTGACTACGAAGAAGGGGCACCTATGGCTAAGCTTGATTGTGCCAGGGCGATATAAAGTGGAGAATATGGATGTGTATCTTCGTCCACTATTGGAAGAGCTACAACAATTGTGGATTGGCATAGAGGTGGTGGATATGAGCCGACACACAGGACGACGGAATGCTTTGATCAGAGGCATTCTAATGTGGACCATGCATGACTATCCCGGGCTAACAGAATGCTCAGGTGATCTATTGACACTCCTCACTCAGACACTGTAAATCTTGTTTTTTCCCATAGTTGATCTATTATCATGTGTATACATGCAGGGCTTCAAACAAGCGGATACAGAGCATGTGTCACATGTGGACCTAGACTGAATGCACATAGGGCGCCCTCACTGAAGAAGCAAATCTACGAAGGTCATCAAGCGTATCTTCCAGAGAATCATGTGTTACGCGACGGCTTTTTGGGAAGAGAGCCACCAAGGATGTCTGCACAAGCATGGTTAGAGAAGAAGGAGATGTGCGATGACGGATTGCCTCCAAGGATGAAGAGACTATCTCTATGATACGAGTTACCATACTGGCCCCGACTCATGATCAATCACTTGCTCGATCCAATGCACATATTCAAGAATGTGGGTAATCTACTATGGGACCATATGACCGGCAAGAAAGATACTTTGGGATCCAGAGTTGATCTTAGAAATGTGGATCGTATGGAGCAATATTGGCCGCAAACAGCGTCTGATGGATCGATAAAACTCCCTAAATCACCATGGATTTTCACAGGAGCCCAAGAACGCAAAGTAAAAGAGACCATTCGATCTTTGCGGACCCCCACTGGCGTAATGCACTCGCTCCGAACGTGTTTTACTAAAGAAGGAAAGCTTACCGGTTTGAAGTCACACGATTGGCATAAAATGTGTCAGGTACGTTCATAGTGGACTTTAATATCATTGCATAAAATGTGGACTTTAATATCATTGCTGCACATACTTTACAGTTTATTTTACCGGTTGCCATTGAGGGATGTTTGTCTCTCGACATCCGTAACACAATCTACAAACTTGCAAAGCTGGTGCAATGGATCTCACAAAAGGAGATCAACGTAGACTCCATACCATTCGCCAAACTAAATGCTGCGGAGCTTGTGTGCATGTTTGAGAAACATTTTCCTACTACCATGCTAAACATTCAGGTGCATCTTCTTATTCACATAGTTGATGAGGTGGAAATAGCTGGCACAGTTCATTCCAGATGGATGTTCTTCTTAGAACGTTTCATGAAAACGCTTAAGGGATATGTGCGTCAAAAGGCACGTCCGGAGGGTAGCATGGCAGAAGGTTGGTTGGTATCAGAGTCCCTAGTGTACATTGGAGAGTGGCTAGACGGATTTGATAAAGCTCGGGACACGCTATGGCGAACCATAGATGATGAGCGCATATCTGGGATTGTCATGTGCAATCTCGGTGTTGAGAAGAAGATGACGGAAGATCTAGAGGCTAAAATCAACCGATTTTGCATGCTTCACAATCCAGTGATGCAAAAGTGGATTTCACAATATGAGGATGCAAAGCAAGAGCGACAAAGGGCACGAATCGAGTGGAGACGAGGAAGACGACCACCAATGCACTATCCGGCGGTTCTGGAGAGCCTACCAACATTCATGAGCTTAAGATGGTTGCACAACCAATTGAAAAGCGCACAACAATGCGGTGACGAAGTGACTGAGGAAGAGTGGGAGTACTCTCGGGGTTGCGCGACCAAGGTAAGTTTGCAATGTACGACTAGCTAGTGACTTTATTTCTAAACGTTTGAACGGCCACTCATAATCTTTGTTCGTTGTAGTATAAGTCATACACAGCAACATGGTGTAAAGGTCGACATTTTAGGGTGGAACGGATCGACAAAAAGCATTTTACTCAAGATTGTGGAATCATGGCAAAATTTGAACAGTCTAGTCGACGACGTTCCTCTGATGCAGATCCTGTGGTGGCGGAACTCACTTACTTCGGCACGCTACAAGAGATTTTGAGGATCGATTACAGAGGATTTTTTGTCGACTTGTTCGACGTGCAATGGTTCAAGATAATCATGGAGGGTCGCAACGCTACTGTGCGTAGAGGAGAGTCTGGTTTTCTTGAGGTGGATTCTACTAAGAAATGGAATGACCTAAGAGACACTTTCGTACTACCCGAGCATTGTGAACAAGTAAGTATGTAAATAGTTAACATCCCCCTTTTACAAGTTATGTGCTTGAAAGCTCTCATGTAAGTTATGTGGCTCTAGCAGGTAATATTTCATCCTAAAAGTCTACATCAAACTGGTGGTACGTCATAGAGGTAGCCCCTCGTAGTGCAAGGACGTATGAAGGCTACCATGTGCCAATCACAACGGCATCAATGGAGGAGATCAGAGAAGATGCTCAATCAGAAGCCGCTGCGGTGGTGCCAGACGAGCATCAAGATGCTACTACTCTATATGGGGTGCATGCAGAGGAGCTACAAAATGAAACAGAGGATATGTGTTTAAACGGAGAGCTCTATATAGATATAGGAAGTTATGCTGAGTTATGCGAGGATGAGAGAGAGATCTCTTAAAGCCACAAATATTGTATTTGAACAATTTTGCTCCGTGTTGTAAAAGCTTTGGCTCTCTAAGTACCTTCCATGGTGTATAACGCTCTTTTCTACTCGCGCTCACATCTTTTGATTGAAAATTCTGAGTTTTCGACTTGCCTCTTCTATCACTCAATTCATTGCGTCATTGTATTTATATGCATCATTACGTCATTGTATTTAATGGTCTTTGCGTCATTGTCTACTCTATTCATTCAATATTAAGTTTAAATATTCGTGTGTTTAATGCAGGTATGGATGATGAGGAGTTTCTTTCTTCTTTGTCACCGCAGCAGAGACAGCGGTACGTGGAGCGTCATCGCTCTGGCGCATCATCGCGCATTCCTACTCCATCCGCATCTCCCTCTCTTTCAGAGCATTCGGCGCGCTCCGAAGCTTTGGCATCGACGAGACGAGCTTCACACTCGTCTAGACACCGGCGCTCTATTGGTGGCGGTGGCGGTTGTTGTGGGGATTCCGCCGCCGATGCCTCCACACCGCCTCGTGTTCGACGAGGCTCTTTACCCTCCCCTTCTTTGCCCGCCCCCACACCAGCCACAGCATCGCCATCTACGCCAGGTTTTGCGCGGCTGACTGTTCCTAGCAGCTACACACCTCTACCTACTCCGCCAGGAGCCACCCCACTCGACACTCCTCGCTTCGGGGCCCAGACTCCGATGGAGACACCTGACGTCCGTACCCCCATCGACACGCCGCTAGAGACCCCTGCCGGGACACCCAGGTTCACGCGTCACCGGCCAGAGGGCTTGCCTTACTCCGTCGACTTCAGCGGCGGCATCATCATGGATGATGACGGCAAGAAGGTGATCTCGTGCATGCGTGGTCTTTGCTCTCAGCTGTTTAGACACTACATACTAAACAAATGGAGTGAAGTACCAAGTGATTTAAAAAACAGAGTCATCAGCATACTTCATGATGAGTTTCCCGTTCCAACACGGGATCAGCGCTTCAATGAAGACCTGATGAAGATTCGAATGCGCGAATACTACAAACACAAGCGTTCCGAAGTGCAAAAAGCAATCAAGCATGGGTGGAACAGGTCAGATTGGCTGGCCAAAGAAGATTGGAAGAATGCGAAGAAAGCAGCGCGCGAGAATCCCGACAAGTGGAAGCAACAAAAGGATGCAGCCAGAGCGCGAGTAGAGGCAGGGAGCTCGCACCACTTGGGGAGCGGTGGATGGGCATCATTTGAGGCTGCTTTTGTAAGTGTTTTCGCATTGCTCTTTGTGTTCGATAGTTTAGGGTTTATGAGTTTTTTAATTCTAACATAATGAAATCTTTGTATGTTTTGACAGTGGTCGATGACAGGACGTGATCCCACACCGTACGAGCGTGAGTACGCAGGCAGGAAGGGCTTACACTCCCTGATGGACATTCTCAGTTCTCGCGGTGGCATGGTTAGTATTAGGGTTTACTCTTTTCTATTTTTTGTATTGTTTTATAAATGTCCTTATATGTTTATACTTACTGAAAGCTGTCTTATTGTCTTTTTTTGCAGAATCTGACAGATACGCCGCCTGGATGCGATGAGACGTCTGACTAGACGACGTCAGTTTAGCCGTAGCTAGATAGCATTAGTTTAGGGTTTCTCATAGCTTATGTATCATGAGACGGATTTTATACGTCTTTTTGAACCATGTATATTATTACATTTGTCACCGCAGTTCATTTTGCCAATCAATTCTTTATGCCTATGATGTTGTACAATAGTCATTATTACATTTGCCAATCAATTCATTTTGCCTATGATGTGTACAATTGTCAATTTTACGCTTGTCAATTTTGCAAACAATGCGTCCTGTGATTGACTATTTTGGGTCTATTATCTACCCTTGCACTTTTTTTAAAAAGTGAATCAAGTACAATATGGTTGATGGGTGGCAGGGCATTCAATGCCCTGTCACCAAAAAAAAATTCTCTCGGGCGTCGCTATAACCGTCGCTATTTATGGCTCTGTAGCGTCGCTATAGACTTTTGTTTAAACGTCGCTATATGCGTCGCTATGAGCATCTCTATATAGCGACGTTCATAGCGACGCATATAGCGACGCCTATAGCGATGGTTATAGCGACGCTCTCGTAGCGACGCTATTAGCGACGGTTTTAGCGACGCCGGGGGTTATAAAAACCCCGTGTATTTCCGTCGCTAACAGCGTCACAAGAGCACACAACCTCTTGTAGTGTGTATTGTACCAAGTCTCTCTTGATGGGAGAATCTATATTACAAAAGCCTATTGGAGGGGGGACCGCCGGCTCCACATAAATCCGGTCCGTAACTGTCTCAACTATTGTCAAGTTCTTTAAACTCTCTCTCTCTTGCAAAAGTATTGTTCATTCCAAGTTAATTAAGTGTTATGGTTATGTTGCTACCGCTAATTAAGTTCACCCTCTATGTTCTCCAAGTAGTCTCACATAAATGCTCACTCTAATTCTCTTAATTCCGCTATTCTCAAAGTTCATAAGCTAAACCCATTTCAAACTCTTTGGGTCAAAGTATTTTTCCAATATTGACCTGAGATCTCGCTATCATCTGATCAAGATTAGACTAAATGATGTTGTAAAGATAGAATTTAGGACCCGTTTTGGGCATTTTGAGCTCTTGGTTATGTCAATTGTGCTAACTAATACACCATTGACATTCATGATGGTAATGGACAATGTTTTGCGTACATACTAGAAAATTTGTAGTAGTTTTCCTAGATGATATACTAGTATATAGTAAATCTCAACAAGAATACTTGGAACATTTGCATCTAGTGTTTGAACTATTGAGAAAACATAAACTATTTGTGAAGGAAAGAAAACGTGATATCTTTGAGACCAAAATTCATGATCTGGGGCACATTATATATGCAGAGGGAATGTGGATGGAGCCTGAGAAAGTAGAAGCTATTCTCAAGTGGCCAACACCAAAAAATGTCGAAGAGCCACACAATTTTCTTGGTATGTCGAGTTTTTATTAACAATACAGAAAGGACTGTGTGAATATCATAGTCTTGTTGACTGACCACTTGACATAAAAAAGAAAGAATATAAGTTGGGGAAGCCCAATAGAAAAGCTTTGAAAAGCTTCAGGTGGCTATAGCAGTTGCACCTATATTGACTATAGTGGATCTAAATGAGCCATTTTTCTTGGAGACATATGCAAGTAATGAGGCAGTTTGATCTGTGCTTATGTAACGGGGATGTTCGATTACATTTGAAAGCAAAAAGTTAGATTTAATCTAGCAAAACTACTCGGCCTATGAGCAAGATTTACTGGCTATAGTACATGCACTTAAAAAGTGGAGACACTATTTATATGGTGCCACTTTTTAGGTCCAGATGAACCATGAAAGTCTAAAATAGCTTTCAAGTCAAAAATGAATTGAAGGATAGAAAGGTTCTATGGACAAAGATCCTTGACCTTCACATACATTACTAGAGAGGTGAATATAATGTAGTGGCGAATGCACTTAGTCATATGCCATAGATTAATGATATAAGCTTCATAGTCTTTAAGAATGATTTCTTGGAGCCATTACGATACTTATGTGAGCACGATCCATTCTTTACAGAGATTTGATGCATTTACACGATCACACTACTTCACAGACGCAACCACCTCCCTCGTCGGCACGTAGTGCTAATCCGTAGAGATAGATCATAGGTGCAACAAGTAGGGAAGCAAGAGTTAATATGGAGAGATGAACCAAGACTTTCGGGTATAGTTTGAATCTAGAGAGCTTTGACATAGACTCTTTATCACCTTTGACAACTTCAACTTCAAAGGGGGGTGATAAAATTCATTGAGGGGAGAAGTATTCTAACTACTCCATTGATGATGAGTACTTACTCTACAAGGGTAGAGTGTGGATATCAACTATTGATGACTTTAAGGCCTACATCTTAAAGAAATTCATGATAGTCCGAGTGTTAGTCATCCCGGGATTCAGAGGACCTATGCAATAGTTAAAAGACAATTTTAATTGCCTAGTTTGTTTAAGGACATCTAGAATTATGTGTTGAAATGCAATAAGTGTCATGTCAATAAACATGAGCATATCAAGGTTGGGGGTTACTCCATCCTTTGGATATTCCTCAATTGAAATGAGAAAGCATTTCCATGGATTTAACTACTTGTTTATCCAAGACTAGTTGAGGAAATGACTCGGGGTGGGTGGTAATGGATAGGTTAACTAAAATGGAAAAGATTATTACCACAAAGAAAATAAATAAAATGCCAATGTTGGAAAAACGCTTTATTGAACATCTCTACAAGAAATATGGCATGCTCTTAGATATAGTGTTGGATAGAGATAGAAAGTTTAATAGTCATTTTTGGAGGAAAGTCTTCAAAAAGCTAGATACTACTATGAGCATAAGTATAGCAGATCATCTATAGTCTGATGGTTAACCTAAAGGGTTAACCAAATTCTAGTGGAAATGTTGTGTTCTTATGTAAGTAATAAACAATCTAACTAGGAAGAATACTTACACATTTTGGAAATTTTTTATAACAGTTCCAAACATGTAACAACTTGATTCACCATCCATGTTGATGTTTGGTTTTCAACCCAAATCTCCTATGGCTGTAGGCCTAGAGAAGGAGGAAATTCAATCTATCAAGGATTTCCTTGAAGATATGAATGATAGGCTCAAAGAATCAAAGGAAAGAATTCATATTGCATAGGTTCGTGCTAAGATGTATGCTGATAAAGAACAAAGAGAAGCTCCCTTTGTAGAAGGTGAATTTGTATTCCTAAAGTTTCATGCAAAGTTAGAAAACATGAAAACGAGAAAGTGTGATAAAATTTCTCACAGGTACTATGGTCCCTTTAAAGCTCTAAAAAATATTAAGGGCGTAGCATATAAACTTGAGTTACCAGAGAGTTCTCAAGTTCACCTTGTCTTCCATGTCAGTAAACCAAAGAAATTAGTTCATAATTTGGAGAACATAGTTTCTCAAGGAATTTTGGTTGACTTGATAGATCCATCAAAGGTATAGAATGAAGTGGAAAGGATTCTTGGGTATTGAGAGAGACGGACATGCCACAAAGTGTACCAAGAAATACTAGTTAAGTGGACAGATTTGGACGAGGAAGCAACAACTTGGAAGATACCCCTATGTTGTTTTTTAGGACAAAAGCTCTTTATAAGGGGGCTTAAATGTTACATATCTTGTAACAATTACACCAGGTTGATTGCTTGACCATCGTTGACCAATGTGGACATGTAGGCCACACTATAAGCAGAGGTCTGGGGATATGGGCAAGTCATTCTCCTCATGGCTGGGTGATGAATAGTAGACTTGACCCTCTCTTTCATAGTTGCTTGTAGTGGCATTATAAAAGTGTAACAGTGAGTGATGGAAAGAATGGAAAAGATCTGGAAATTTTTGGGAAAAAATTATGCATGCATCCATTTAGCATCTTCTCTAGGGTGACCTTTATAAGTCAAAAGATAGTGGTTGTAAACTCTACCAGTGCATGTGGTGGTGGTCTCATGATTAACTATTTGGTCAAGGACGAGTTTTTTGTCTTGATCTACAAGTGAAGGTGGATCCTCATAAATGTGATGTGTAGATAGGGATTCTTGAAAGGGTCATAAGAGACTAAAGTGGAAAGCAATGTGAATGTGACAATTTGAAGGAAATATTAAACAAAATAAAATATCATTTATTACAAGAGAAATTTTGAATAGATCATAAAAATGGGAAGAAAATTTTACAAAAAACATTTGTATCAACATTTTTAATTCTTTGTTTTTCAATTCAAAGCATAACATAGTCACCTTCCTTAAATTCGTATGCTTTGTGATGTTTATTAGGATGTTGTGTAAAGTTCTTATGAATGCTCGATAGCAGAATGAACACTTACATAAATGTCATAAAAATTTACAATGAAAGTATCCATATAACAAACACAAGGTTAGAAAGACATGAAGAAGGAGTAGGAAGAGAGTGACCATACACAATCTCAAATAGAGATTTACCTATAGTAGATTGAGTGATATTGTTATAAGAAAACTGTACAATATACATGTAATCATTCCATTTCTTGGTTGAGAAGAAACATAAGGTTTCAATAAATCAATGATGGTATGATTGGTAGATTCTATTTGACCATTAGACTCAGGATGGAAGTTAGAATTAAAATCAAGTGTAGTACCAAGATTTTGAAGAATTTTTTTCCAAAAAGCACTACAAAATTTAGAATCTTGATCAGACATTATTACCTTTGGCAAATCATGATGAGAAAAGATAGCTTTACGAAAGGAAGTGCAACTTGATGTGTTGTGAGAGTTTTATTGCATGGAATGAAGTTTGCTTGTTTAAAACAACAATCAATGATAGTTCAAATCATATCATTCTTGTGAATAGTGAGTGGAAAACGAGTAACAAAATCCATAGAAATGTGTTCCCAAAGTATTTTAAGAATGGGAAGAGGGTGTGAAAGACTTAATTTCTTACACGTTGCTGCTATAATATTTTGAAAAATCAAACATAATAAAACATACTAATATCATAAAAAAAGAAGATGAAGAAATCTTCATAATCAATAAAAATTATATTCACCATACGAGTAAAAATTGACTGGTACATTTGTAAGACCAAATGACATGACAAGGAATTCATAGTCTCCTATTTGTGTTTTAAATACAGTTTCCTAAACATCTTTCTCAAATATTTTGACTTAGTGGTACCCAATTTAAGGTCAATTTTTCTAAAAATATTTGACCCTTTTAGTTTGTCTAATAGATCATCAACTCTAGGAATAGGAAACCTATTATTCATGGTGATCTTGTTTAAAGCCCTGTAGTCAATACACATACAAAAGTTTCCATTTTTCTTCTTAACAAGAAGTACTAGAGCTCCATATGGTGAACTACTAGGTATAATAATCCCTCGACCAAGTAAATGTGATTTGGTTTTGTATCTTCATGTGTACAATTGGGTTTACACAATACGGTGCTCTACAAGGAGGTTCATACATGAATTTTATGGTCCTCAAGACATGAAGGTGGAATTCCAAGAGGCAAATCATCCATGAAACAATCTTTAAACGGTGAGAGAAAGTTATCGTGTATAGAGTGTTGTGGAGTTTTAGTTTTAGTCGAGATCTAGTTAACAAGCACTAGGTATGTTTTCCCTTGCTTTCTAATTGCTTATTTGGCTTGAGTGTGAGAAAGAAGTGGAAATTTTTAATTTTCCAAAATTGATTGGATGGAGAAGGTTTTTTTTCATGGGTGAGAGTCAATGTGTGTGTTTTGTAATTGCTTGGTGGATTGAATTCATGTCGGAAAGGCATTCTCAAAATCATAACAATACCATGCAGTGGTATGACTAAAAATGTAAGTGTATGTAAAAATTCACCAAATGCAAACTTCAATAGTGACTTGAGTTTTAAAGTTGAATGTTGATTATTAGAAACAATCTTTACTTTGTGAGGTGAAGAGAATTCAGAGAGAGAGAGAGAGAGAGAGAGAGAGAGAGAGAGAGAGAGAGAGAGAGCTATTGTGACAATCGTGCAGAGATGAAATCATGACTACTACCATCATCTAAGAGAATTGTGCTATCTTGATCCTTAATTGTACCCTTTACTTTCAGTAAACTGTGTAGAGATATAGGAGTACCTAGAGAAGGATTATCGTTGGCATCATACTCGAGATTATAGACATTACCATAATTGGCTTCAACTTCATTGTCGTCGAGAATAGCATCTTCGATGAGATTAAGTTGTTGAATGATCTTTGGTTGGGATTACGTGTGACTCCATTGGGTTGGCCATTGGAATGACCATTGCTCTTAGCAGTGTTTTTTTTGGGCACTTATCAGCATAGTGGCCAAACTAAAAGCATTTAAAACATTTCAACTTTTTATTAACATTGGAAGGTTGAGCAAGACGTTGGTTGTTGGCAAGATTTTGGTTGCCCCTCTGCTACATGTGGCTACTGTTGTTGCCATGGGGCTAAGAAGGTATCGCAAAATAATCAAATCTATGTTTCTTGAAGAAGGTACAACTTTGGTTCTAGTTCATGTGTCAAAGCTAGGAGAGAAAGGAATTTTCTTGTTATGGTTAGTGTTAGTAGGTTGATTAGTGTGGAGTTTATGTCCACCTTTCTTCTTCTCCGCATTAAGAGCCAAGTTAATAGCTTTTGATAGTGAATCTGGTTTAAACATATCTATCTTAGCACCAATTTGTAGTGCTAACCAAGATATGTACTTACGCTTTAGTTTCTTGCTGCTGACATGTTCAATGGCTTGCAACTGAATGAGACAGTTTAAAAAACAATCAGTGTAAGCATGTATATCTTCATCTCTACCTTGACAAATTAAATCCCACTTGCAACCTATGCTTTAGCTTTATATTATGTGGCTAGCAAATGGGGTAGAAAAAACTTGTTAAATTCATTCCAAGTACGTGGTCTTCTATCGTGTTGTTTGGTGGCATGATGCACATCTGACCATGATGTTTGTGGGCCTTTGAAAACTCCATCCCTAGGCAATTACCTATACTTCATGACTTTCATTGATGATTACTCCAGGCATGCATGGGTGTATCCGCTTAAAGCTAAGTCTAAAGTGTTCACGTGCTTCAAGAAATTTTTGGATATGGCTGAAAATGTCTCTAAATGTACTATGGGCTCCCTCCGTCCAGATCCATGGGAGGGGGGGGGGATACGTCTCATTAGATTATGGCTAATCGTGGGATAAAGCACCAATGTACAATGCCATATACACCTCAACAAAATCGTCTTGTTGAAAGAAAAAACAAGTCACTTACGAAGATAACACAATGTATGGTCAAGAGTCAAGATTTTCCACATTCGTTTTGGCATGAAGCCATCATGTGTGCTACTTACATAACTTAAAAGGCGTCCTACAGAATCTTTATAGTCTCCTTATGAAGCATGGCATGATAAGAAGCCATCTATTGATCACATGCGCATTTTGGGTTGTTTTTAGCTTATGCTTTGGTGCCACAAATGCATCGAAAAAATTGGATGATGGGGCTATTAAATGCATCTTTAATGGTTACAATACTGAAAGCAAAGGTTATAGGTTATACCATCCCCAAAAAAATTGTATCTTGGTTTCACGAGATGTTGTGTTCGTGGAATATTCTATTCATCCTTTGTTATTATGTACCAGAGACAGTCATGTAAGCTCACAAAACATTTAGGACACTTTGTTGCCTCTTTTTAATGGTGAAAACTTGAATGTAAATTCCATTGAGGTAAATATTCAGCCATGGGGATATTTGAAAATGCTAAAAATCAACCTATTACTGATGAAAATGTACATGATGTACTTGATGTGTAAAGAGATGAGAATGAGGAGGCTATAGGTATGCCAGAATGGCTGGTGCATACTCTATGTGATAGTAAGATGCACCTACGTCTAGTCGTACTCGTTCAGGTTCTTGCTATGCATCTTATGTCTTAGATTGTTATGCTTTTGTTGTTTCTAGTTTATGTGATGTGGAGGAATCTCTTTGTTTTGATGAAGCACAAAATCTTGAAAACTAGATGGCTCCCATGCAATCAGAATATGATCCACCTATAGAAAATGACACATGGACTTTATGTGATTTGCCTCCTAGCAAAAAGGTCATTGGTACAAAAAGGGTTTACAAGTTTAAACGTAAGACGAATGGTCAGATTGAGCGCTACAAGGCTCCACTTGTTGCAAAAGGTTATGCATAACAAAAAGGCATAGATTATGAAGACTTTTTCTCCCACTTATTGTATGACTATTGTTTATTTTCTATGTGCATTGGCAGCTCACTTTGGATGGGATGTACATAAAAAAGGCATAGATTATGAAGACTTTTTCTCCCACTTATTGTATGACTATTGTTTGTTTTCTATACATCAATCAAACATTGTATTGATTTCTTGAATGGTGATATATTTGATGAAGTTTATGTGACACAGCCTCGTCGTTTTGTCAAGAAAGGACAAGAAGATGAAGTGTGAAAATGTAAGAGAGCTTTGTATGGGTTGAATCAGTCTCCTCATGATTGGCTTGAGAAGATGATACTCATTTGGTTAAATGAGGCTTTTGTAACAGTCCAACAAAAAGCACTTAGTATGTAAAGTGTGAGGGTGATTTATTTCTCATCATCATTCTATATGTAGATGATTTGCTGATTGCTGGCATGAATGAGACACATATTGTTGAATTTAAGGCTGATTTGAATGCTACTTTCAAGATGAAAGACTTGGGGCTTTTGAAATATTACTTGGGCATACAATTTAAGCAGTGTGATGGTGGTATTTCCTTGTGTCCGACAAGCTACATAGAGACATTACTATGTAATGCCTCTATTTCCTTGTGTCACTTGAGGACTGCAAACATATTGCTACTTCCTTGGAGACGTGTTTAAAATTAAGTCCTTATGATTTTGGTGATCGTTCTCTTTGCGACGCGCATAACGATGCTTATAATGACTCCGAGGAAAAAAATATCCTTGTGTACTTTTGTCGCTAAAGCCATCAAAAGTGTGAAGAACCTCTTGTAGTGAGGGTCTAAGCATTGGCAGGCTATTAAGAGGATCTTTTGCTACTTGAGTGGTACTTTACATCTTGGGTTGTTTTATCCCAAGGGGATCATTGCCGCAAGATTTACATGCTTTTTTGGACTCAAATTGGGTTGGTTGTTATGACACGCGAGTGTCCACAATTGATTTTTTTTTCATGCTCAGCAGGTCATGCATATCATGGTTGAGTACAAAGCAATCTATTGTGGCCACTTCTAGTTGTGAAACTAAGTATAGGATAGTCTTCACAGCTACGATTGAGTCTGTATGGCTCATATGTCTTATGAATGATATGGGTGGTGGACAAGACACTACCAACATCATCTACACTGATAGTTAGAGCACATTGGCAGTTCCAAAGAACCCAATTTGTCATGCATAATCACTATGTTAGAGAGAGACTCTCAGCAAGAGAGATCAGCTTGGCTTATGTGCCGACACAGGACAACCTTGCAGATATTTTCACAAAAGAATTTCCTCGTGAGAATTTTGAAGCTTTTCGCAAAGCTTTGGGCTTGCTTCACTTTGTGGATTGACCATGTCCTCAAGGCATAACACTTCCCTATATAGTATGTGCTAGCTCTCGTTCATTGCATCACTCTCAGGGGGGATTTGCTACCATATATGTGGTGGAAAGCTTGAGTGCATATAAGCTCCAGTGCCCAAATGCCACAACAACTCTTGTGGAGTTGGTTATGTAATTTCTTTATTATAACTAAGTAGTTCCAAAAATTAGAGGCCCCTCTTTACACTTGAGTACATGGGTAGTTCTGAATAAATGGATGAGAGGAAATATTTTATTAACAACTCTTTCTTGTCAGTTTCCAGAGTTCCAATCTACATAACTTCAACTCACTTATTGATGAAAACTAAAAACAACACAGTAATTGACCATTACTTGCCCAATTACCCCAATTGGAATGGCACATACAACAGAAGGGTGCCTAATATCGGGACATCCCTCCCACCAGGGATAGAGATTGTCCTTAGTTTTTCAATAGAAAATCAACTAGATTGTGAGTGATGGAAAGTGTGGAGAGGATCTGAAAAGTTTCGAAAAAAAAATTCACGCACTTAAAAATCAAGAGATATTAGATGTAAACCATGCCAGTTCGTGTTGTGGTGGTCTCATGATCGATGATATGTGCAAAAATATGTTTCTCTTGTTGGCCTACAAGGGAAGGTGGATCCTCATAAATAGGGTGTGGAGGTATTACTAGGCAGGGATCCTCAAAAATGTGTTACATGGCTTATGTGGAATGCATTCTAAATGTGCTAGTGTATTTGTTTTCATATGCCTGGTCATTACACCATGACTCAAAACATAGTGACCATCCAAGAATGAGCCAAGGTAATGAAGGATAGACACAATCTTTACATTCTTCCTGCTAACATATGTTGCATTAAAATCCATAGAAGTGGCACATAGAGTGGACAAAATTTTGAGTCTCTGAAAAGAAAACTTCACCAAAACTTTAGTAAGCTCAATGTTGTGATGCAAACAATTGGAAGATATGCATTACCATCCACTTGTTGAATAGCACTTCTTAGTCAAATAATTAAATGCTATTATGGAGCCCATAAGTGGAAAATAAATTAATGATGAAAGTCTACCAACAACTTAATCACTTGGTATTTTGCTTTTCCATAAAGAGTGTAAAGATTTTCTTATCTTGAGTATATTATTTTTTAGATGCAAAATTCTTTTTAAAAATGTACTAAAGAGAGATTCCCTCGTGATCTGTGTACATTAGAATGAAAAGCAACCTTTGTACCTTGATTTTTAGTAGCATGAAGATTGAAAAACATATAACATGCAATTATCAACAATAAATCACAATTACAAGTAATTATCCATAACTGATCATAAAAAATGAATATTACCATGAATGAATGTGAAGGAAATTTGTACTACAGAGATAGAAGGAAGAGAGACTTATGAACTTGAACAGTTATTGTTGTGCTGAGCTATCCCAATTGTAATGTCAACCACATATAGTAGAAGGGTTCCCGATATCGTAACATAATCATTGGTTTTCTATGGAGTTTATATATGTGTAATAATTATTTTTGGTGTTTTTTTCACTTGTTTGATCTTGTAAAGGATATGTGTTCATATGTGCATACAACCTAGGCTCCTAGTCAAAACTAGCCTCATATGAAGAAGGATGGCGTGTCACCATAACATAGCACTTGCATGAGGTTGAGGATGCTTAAATTTTGTGTTTAGGAAATATGTTTATTTGATGTTTAAGAATTATTATGCATAAAAACTATGTTCTAGAAGTCACATGTGAACTATGACTCTACTAATAGTTAGTACAATTAAACTCCAAGTGTGGGAGTCACATTTTTAGGGAAGATTTGGTTTTTGTTATGGGACTAAGAATTGTTCATATGATTTTGGTAATCGATGTGCTACATGTGGCTCTTGGTTTATTTTTGAGAGAGGGTTTGTATTGTTGAAATGCTAACAAAAATTTCATTGCCATTTGTTGCACTAAAGTGGTTTTGCAGGGATGGTTGCATTGTTAGGAAAATTGTGGTCTAGCTAGGAAGGTGCAAAACCTGTGAGAGTTCATGATGAGAGTCACAAAGACTTTGTGAAAATGTGTTTATAGTGTTCACCAACCCTCTTCCTAAAAATGGTTCAAACTTTTAAAGTGCTTGTGATTGGGAAATCACAAAACCTCTTTGTAATTGTGCTTGGAATCTACCTACTTTTGTGAGCGAGTTCGTGATGGAAATATCACAAACTCACAACCAAATTACTGAAAAAGAGAAATGGAAAACACTTAAAGTTTAGAAATGAAATCTCAACTCACACATCAACACAAAAACCCAACCTTATTCATGGATTCTTGTAGCCTCACCTATAATTCCACAATTAGAACATGAGACTGTTGATAGGAAAACTCGAGCCTCCTCCTTCAAATCTCCCACATTTTGGTTTTGCAAAGATTTTAGAGCTCTTATACTGAAGCCCACACACCATTTTGAAGAAGGAAAACCATAATACTCACCCTCACAAGCTCAAATATGAGAAGGAAGAGAGGCAAACTACACTACATATTCAAAGAGAAACCATGAAGTGAATGCATAGAAGGGGGAAAATTGAAGATTTTCCACCATAAGCAAGCAACCCCCTTGCTTACCAACTCGTGAAAAATTGATGTGTCATTTAAAAAAAAAACTTAAAATGGCTATCTTGGACCATTCTATGCCACTTCTATTCTAAAATGATCCTTTTTAGCATAAAAACCTGAAACACGCTGGGAAAAATCCACGTGGAAAACTTCCCTTGAGCTTAAAATTGCCTCTTGGACATCAATTTTCCACTTTTTATGATCTCTCACCTCATCTATGATAGTTGTGCATGCTAGTTACTCTTTTTGGCAGTTTTTACTCTCATCAAACTTTGTAGTCGAGATGAGTATGCCAACATGAAACACTTGACATATGTACATTCATAAACCAATTTATGAATGTTCTAAAGTGATAAAAAACACATTGAAGCCATGTCTAGGGACATGCATCCCCACTAAGGTATGTACATAATAATAACAATAGTAGCCGCTTTCACATATATCAAAAAATATATATTGTTGCTTTTATTCCTATGCATCAAGCTTTTATTTCACATTGTGTACATGCCATAGTATGACATCTACCCCCTCTAAACATGCATATCCTCTAGTATATATATTGTTGCTTTTATTCCTATGCATCAATGATTTCATTTCACATTGTGTACATGCCATAGTATGACATCTACCCCCTCTAAGCATACACATCCTCCAGTATGTGTCACAAAAGTCTTTGTTAAGCATCAAAACTCATGGTCAAACACCATATCTTAAATTTCATCCTCACTTTTCACATAGTCAGATCCATCATCTTCTTCACTTGCTTGTGCATCAATTGGCGTGGCATCCCCTCTTCTTTTGGAGCATTGAAGCATAGCTCTTGGTTGGATTTGCATTCCATAGCCAAGAGTGTTGGTGTAGGCTCTCAACTTCTCAACAAGCTTGGAGAAGGAGATGGATCTCTTGCACTTTGCACCTCACACAATGAGAGAGAGAGAGAGAGAGAGAGAGAGAGAGAGAGAGAGAGAGAGAGAGAGAGTACCCTTCAAGCTAGCCCCTAGCTTCCTTGGTCAACCCCCCTTGTAGCTCATGCTAGAAGTTGAGTGGACCCATACAAGCCTAGCCAATCACATGCAGAGTGCATATCAAGCAATCATGCTAGCCTTGACACAAGTGTCCCCCTTTCCCCTTTGAGAGAGAGGACTTGATAAATGCCTAAACAATTAATTAAATTAGCTAAATTATCATTGGACCCCTTGAGAGACCAACCAATAGTCTTTAGGCACCTTATAAGGGCAACATGGAGAGAAACTTGACATGTGTCTCTGTTGCTTCTTTAGGCAAGGCTTGACTTGTGTGAGGGTGTGTGTGTTCTCTCTCATGCTCCTACAATGACGGCGCCCCCCCATGAGTAGGGATACTTTTTGACTTTGGAACACCTTGAGCCCCTCAAACACCTTAGTCATGGAGCACCTTAGCACCTTATTCATTAAGCACATCAAGCACCTTAGTCATCAAGCACGACAAGCACCTCAAGCTTGGACCGGGTTCCCACCTCAAGCACATCCCTAGCTTGCCTAAACTCAAAGGACTTTTAACACTAACCTTTGGAGGTCTTTATTAAAACTAACCCTAAGGTCTATAAGCTCCATTAGCTAGCCTTGCTCTTTGACAAACCATCTCTCATTTGGACCCCTTTTACCTTGGTCTCGTGTTGAGATAGATTCATAAGCACATGTCTATATTATGCCCCTTGTTCCTGTTTATTCTCCCATATTAAATGATCAGTTTAATATGAGAAAATCATTTGGGTTGGTTAGATATTATATTTTATGACAACCTCTTTCTCTCTCTCTCTCTCTCTCTCTCTCTCTCTCTCTCTCTCTCTCTCTCTCTCTCTGTCTCCCCTCCAACCCTAAACCCTTTGATAGTGGAGCTGTCGCACGGCCCACGGATGGCCCCGTCCATAGGGCAGTCCACATGGCTGTGGATTGTGAGCATGTGGCTAGCCACGAGGATTGCGTTGGTTCATGTGGCATGACAAGATGCGTCGATTGCTTATGTGGTACGTCTATGGCATGTCAAATAGATCGATGTGGTCCACATGGTAGTCCACATGGAATAGTCACACAAACGGGGCTATTCGGGGAGCTACCCCCCACCATGGGGCCGCCCTTGTGGATTGCACATCCATGGGGGTAGCGTGCATGGATTGCGAGCCGTCTAGAGTCCATGCGGGCTACCCCCATGGATGTGAAGTCCATGACGGCTGCCTGCATGGACTGTGATTGGCCCGCAGTCCACATGGGTAGTCCATGTGGATTGTTCGTTTGTGTGGAAGGCCTCTAGGGGGCCTGACAGTCCCCCTCTCCCCTTTCTATAAAAGGGGAGTGTCGCCTTACACTCCCCTTTTCTCTCACACTTTCTCACTCTCACTCTCACGCTCTCAAGCCCTTAAGCATTCAAGCCTCTCACACTCCCCTTTTCTCTTTTCTCTCACACTCTCTCACTTTTACTCTCAAGCCCTAAAGCTCTTAAGATTTTCACTTTCAATCATGGACTAAAACCCTCTTACTCTCTCACTATTACTCTTACACTCTCAAGCCCTCAAGCTCTCAATCTTGTCTTCCAATCTTCCTTTCATTACCCTCTACCTCTCCACTCCATGTCCCTCCCTTCATACCCTCTCTTTCATTCCTCTCTTCTCACCTCTCCAACCCACTCTCCTGTCTTCACACACCCACCTGCTATTATAGCCTTTGCATAAAGGAGGGGATGTAAAGAATGAAACAACTATCGGACTATAACGATTGGGTCTCTTATGGAAAAGTTGTTTGGGTGCATAATGGAGATGAAATTGAGTGATTAAACTGAAGGGAATGACAAGCGTGCAAAAGGACAAGCGGGGTTTCATTGATGCCATAACACCATTGATCATCTCGTCACTCTTCGTGTTCTTATAGAGGAAAGTTGGTTGAAATGCAAGCGATTATATTGTTGTTTTGTGGACTTTAAGAAAGCCTTTGAAATGATTTCACGTAACAATTTGTGGAGAAGGATAGAAAAACTCTAAGTGCCAAGTGAGTTTATGCTTGCGGTTTCTCAAATCTATGAGAAGGTGATGTGTCAATTGAGCATGGGAAAAGCAATTTCAAAAAAAAATTGTAAGCACTATTGGGGTTAAACAAGGATGGTTGTCACCAACTCTCTTTGGTCGATGCATTGGGGAATTTCAAACTTCGAGCAAAAACTTCCGAGCAATCATAAAATTGAGCAGAGCCAAACATGATCGATATAAAGGCAAATCATAAAAAGCATTTTCATAGCCAAAAACATACAATAGTTTAGCTGTCCCAAAACACCTCTTTGCCACCCCTGCCTCCCCCCCCCCCCCCCCCCCCCCCCCCCCGCCCCCTCTCTCCGCCCACCCCACAACTTACTTAAAAATTGAAATATCCAACTCTACTCTAAGGTATCCCTATGCCATCATTTTAGATTGGCCACCATAGCTATCAATTCATTAGTCTTGAGCTTCCCCACTACCGCTACCATGTGAAAATGTCAGATCTTTCTCTAAATATCCCCACGGCTTTTTTAAGTGTTGTTAACTTGGTTGCTCTTGAGTTGCTATCTACACGCCCGCAACTTACCCATCCATGAGCATCATTGCTAGCGATGATGGTAGTAGCAACACTGATAGCCTCTCAGCTCTTTGCTCATGAGGATTTGCACTAGCACCGACCGTGAGATGCCCTGCACCCTTCCTTTTCTTCTCATTGGTGGTGCTCTCTTCTTCAATGTGTCCCAAATAGAACTAACTGCATCAACCCTGTCACTTGCATGTATCCACCACCTCCATAACTTCTATATATAGGCGCACATGTTGACTTGCAAGGGCGATAATTGCTTGCATAGCTGCTACAAACAACAAGCAGGAAACTAAAGACTAATAGGACTCACCACCTTGTGATACTCTTTGTAGAGAGACATACTTGTGAAGATTTCAAGGGCAATTAATAGCTTAATGAGGAGGCCGTGTTGTTCAAAGAAGCACCCTAGTCCCTTTTGGAATGGGGTAGGTCACACAACTATTCAGAAGGAAGTGAAGGGTACCATGCAAGCATCATGGGTGCTAAGCTGGTCACAACTAGAGCTTCACATCTGAATCACCCATTCCCAATTGAGCTTTAAGTAGGATGTATACCTATATCAACTCTTTTGATGCTTTGGTAGGACAAGTAAGGAGATCAATTCTTTTGAAGACTTATGGTATTGCTATCAATCATGGGATGCCATTTGAAGCCTTCTCATATTGCATTCTACCTTGGGACATCTTTGTAGAAGAGCTTCCCTTCCTTGTGTCTCATAAGCTTGGCATTAACAATGGCATCCAATTGTGTTGGGGTGGTGCTACAAGCCATCAATGGAATTCAAGGCCATTCATGCAGTGTGGATCAGTTGTTGCCATTCAGATCGGTGGCAGAGCTATGTGTGATTGTATCTCAGAGCTTTGCTTGCTGCCAATTGAGTCCTTATGTAGCTATTGGTTTGAGTGCAGAAAGATCAAACACTCTTTCTGTCTTTTAATGTGATGGCGAAGATATCTTTTTGTGTGTTGTCTGAGTTGCAAAATGCCTTTGGAAACCACCCTAGCACACACCCTTGTAAATAATTTGAGTGAGGTGTATGGGGGTAGGCTGATTTGCACAAAGTAATTGGAAACCCACTAGGACAGATACCCTTGCTGACAGTATGAAAGGGATGTGGGTGTTGATTGCTTCTTTCAGGGTAGCTCCTACCGTAGGTCTAGCAAGTAGATTCAATCAGAGAAGAAAAACATTGCAAGTGGGTAGGTGTGGGTGTTGATTGCTTCTTCCGGCGTGACCCCTATTATAGGGCTAGCGAGTAGATTCAATCAGAGGAGAAAAATGCTACAAGTGGGCATGGAAGGCATAGTGTGGGTTGACGATGGAGCATTAACGTACAATGTCAAAGATGGAGTGTTAAAAACATGCATGCATGCACATGCCAAGTTGGTCAAGGGCGTAAAGAAATTCCAATCATCTTTGAGACAATTCACATGGGGCGCTAGTAACAAACATATTGGCCACTTGTTGTGAACTTCTTAAGTTCTCTTGGGGAATTTTTGAAAATATATTGTGCTCCATTTGCAAACTAGCTGCAAGCTCTCTCCACTCATGGGAGGTGGAGCACCACGGAAACCACATAAGAACACAACATCCAAAAATGACAATGCTTGGAGTCTTACGTTCTAAGTCACCTACGTAGCATATGTTGATTCAAAATTGGCATGCAAGGACCGAATAAAAATGCACGCCAAAATATCTGAAGGAGAAATTGCATAGGCCCTTTGTTTTCTAAAACTGAAAAAAAACCTCCTGAAACAGTCCACGTCGACATAGAATGTTTTTCAATAGTTTTTTTTTAGTTTTTGGAGGTACCATACCGACTCTCTCTCTCTCTCTCTCTCTCCAGGTGACCTAAGAAACCTCTCTTTCTATCTCTCTTGGTTCTACAAGTGCCAACGCGGACTGTTTTATGTGTTTTTTTAAAAGTTTTTGTAGGTCTACAATACTCTCTCTCTCTCTCTCTCTCTCTCTCTCTCTCTCTATGTGTGTGTGTGTGTGTGTGTGTGTGGACACCAAAACATCTGGAAAAATTTCCCATTGGTAACCCTAATTTGTTTTCAAAAATTAAAAGAAAAACCTCTCGAAATTGTCCCACTTCGACAAAGCTTCTGTGCGGTGGCAATCATACGAGCCACACATAACAAAAAGAAGAAACCACACTTTGCATGCACTTTGCAACATCTACTATATAGGTATTCAACTATTGAGTTTTATTGGGGTGGGTGTATGATTCATATTGTATGTTTTGGTTAATGGAGTAAAAGTTATAATTCTAGATGGCGGTTCAAATTATGAGTAGGGTGACTTTGAGTCTATCTTGGGTTCGCAATCCAGGGGTTCACTGCGTATCACATCCATCACTACTAGGCAACACAAGGGTAGCCACCCACTTTTAGCAAGGCTTTCAGAACCACTCGCTTCCTTTCCACTAGGTAAATAACACAACTCAAAGTTAATGCATGATGTTTAAATGAAATTTGATCCCAAAAAGTGATCACATTTTGAGTGTGAGGCAGTTTTGGTACACTCGTGGACACGAACAAGGCAAAAATTGGGATTGTTGGAGTGGTTCCCGTACATCTTGCAGGCTTCGCTGATGTAAACCATCTAAGGAAGGTGCTTATGGACATAAAAAGCAGCCTTGAGTGAGCTTATGACACTTTAGTATCTAATTTCTATTTTAAAGTTGTTGGACACTCATTCAATCTTCTTACACATGGTCTTATTGATCACATGACCCTCTAAGTGATATGTCATTTGGTGGGGTCTCCCTCTCACACCGACAAAATGGATCCTAATCAGCGGCTTAGAGGGGTGAAAATTGTGTAGCTGGACCTACCGACACATTGTAAACTTAGTGTTGGCATTGGTGGCATCCCCCATTGGAATGCATTCTCTACCAAGGTCATTGCCAGTGTGTCCACCCCAGCTACATATTTCTTATTGTCAGATGGTGCAGTTGTGGTGGTGTGTTGAGTAGATCCCTTAGCACTCGTCAGTGAGGAGGCTCGCGCATGCAATTTTAGCCATCTTTGTATCATCTTTCTTCGGATCTTTTCACCCACATATGCTCTAATCGACGATTTCACGGATTCAGTAAGTACTACGGACAGAGAGAATTTCACTTCGTCGGGAGCGAGCGAGAACACCTGCATCCTACCTGAGCTAGACATAGGTGAGGCCGCTTCGCCTCCCTCCATGAACCCGAGCTCTGAAAGGATCCTAAATACCAGCAGGTGGTAGGGTATCAACACCAACCATACCAGTTTAGGCTCCATGCCTCTTCAATGCCCAACACCGGGTGTTTAGGCCAAGCCAAGGCAAGATCCCCGACGTGTTAGCTGTGTAATTCATTCAACCCCCGACGCACTAACCGTGTAGATGAGCCTAACAAAAAGAAGAAGACCTAGGCAACACCCCTGATCTAGCAAAGCCCCAGTTCAGCGACCCTTTAGTCTAAGGCTAAGCGATGTAGGTGATCCTAGTCTTGTAGCGATGCTACCATGACAAACATAACACATGAGCCCAATCACCATAGCACTTCCCATATGCACAAACAATCCTTTTCCAAACAGTTAGACTATACAATGTCTCTACCCTTACACGTCTGCCATAAACCATCTTGATCACTTCATGATCCAATCCAAAACACCATAAACCATAATCCAGTCACATCACACGGGTGAGCACTCCACCCTACTTGGGTGAGGCACGACCAATCTTGCATAACCACTTTAGAACATAACATGGCTGCAAAAATTTTGGCAGCATAACTCAATCCAGAAAAAAAAACAATAAGCCACACTGTCTTCCACCATAATATTTCAACCATAATCCATGAGGTAATGTCAGCCCTTAACCATAAATCACAATCACACTGAACCAACTCCGACACTTAGAGTTTGACCCATCTCCTGCAAAATCAACAGGAGTTTACACACATGTGACCCTTAAGATGTGATTCTTTCATGCATAAAAAGGGTCCGACCAGCAACTAATCATGATATAATATCCAATTTTGACAACATCCAATCATGCAAAGTTGATGCATCACATCTGCACTTCACCATTAGTTTTGACCTAGAAAGGTGAAAAGCAATCATAACCATGCATATGAGGCATCCACATCAGTCCATGAGTTTCCATACATCATATGCTATATTCTAACACCGTAAACATGATGCAAAACAACTCCGACCTTTAGGTCAACCATAAATCATAACTTCACACATATGCTAAAAACAATTCTTTGACATTTTCGAGAACATAATAGAGAATATCACTCCATCACATCACTTTGACCATATGGTACTCACACAAGAAACGGTAACCCCAAAAGAAAGGCACTTTATTCATATCTGCCTATGCGGTTCGGGGTGTTTAACCATATACTCCCATGTAAGTTTATGGACATCTAATAATTGAAATCAACTCACCAAAAAAAACCATAAAACATATCAAAACGGTTCGATTAACTCACGACGTCATATGGTATCCCCCCTTGATAGTACTCCTACTAGTGTAGGTAAAACCGATAATAGAGTAGTTAATAACTCGCATTCCTGATGTGATAACGGAGACCTAAATTCATTTATCATCAATTTTCATCAATCTTTTCAATTGGTTAAGTGGGTTTGTCCATCCGGTGAATCTATGTAGTGGTTCTCCAAGGTGCCTGGAGTTAAAATCTTTGGTTTAGTGGCCACCAATCTGTTTTTTGACCATATCTCTTAGGTCGTGCGTGTTTTTCACATGACAGCAAAGAGAGAAAATGTTCTAAATGATGTGTTCTATCTTTGGTATGAAGGGTTCGGGCTGATGCATAACGGCTTGTGATTTATGACCAAAATAGTGTTCCTACCGTCTCCATGACGTGAATGAAATGAAAAGCGCTTTTTATGCACGTGTGTGATCATAAATTCATCATGTGCATAAATCAGCATGTTAGATATGGTGAAATAATCATGGGGCAACTTCAATGTACTTGGTTAATTCATACATGCACTCGTATGCAAAAAAAAATCACCGAGAGGGTGACTACGCAAAAAAATGACATAGAGAGAGAGAGAGAGAGAGAGAGAGAGAGAGAGAGAGAGAGAGAGAGAGAGATGATGACTATGGAGTTCAGAGTTTCTTACCGTGCTTTAGAATCGATTTGGGGTTGTCGAAAGGCTTCTTGCTTTGCCGCAAGAGAGCGGTGATGAGAGCTACGTAGAGGTATCCGCCACAAAAGCTTCCGGAGAGCGCATACACTGTGAAACGAGAGAGAAGATAATAAGAAAGTAGAGAGAGAGTATCCTTCTTCTTCCCGAGAGAAGAATTTATGGAGATGGTGATGAAGAGCTTGCACCATTTCATATAATAGATAGGTAATTCTGACGTCAAGGCAAGAGAGGTTCCGTGTCTGAGGAGTGCATCTATGTGTGTTCAAGTGAAGGAAGAGAGGTCTTTATATAGACTCCTAAGGCCAAAAGCACAAGTCAAGAATAGAGTGAGCAAAGAGAGACAAGTTCGCGCACGTTCGGAACTTTTCAGAATTTTTTTTTTTCCCTTGCGGGCACGGTTTTCGATACGCAATTTAGAAACTCTAAGAAGAAGCTTGGCTTCCAAGAAAAGAGATCTAAACTAAGCTCCTCCTCTCTTTTTTCAAAAGACTCTTTCTTCCTTAAAAATAAGCCCTTGCTTTTTGGTGGTCAACTCTTCCACTTACCATTCAATTTTTATATCAAACTTGACTATACGAGCAGTATCTGGCCAACTAATGGAAATCGTAGCTAGACTATGCCACACTGTAATATCCTAGCATAACTGTGACTTTCTAATACTGTCAATCAAGCATCATAATTCAACGAAACAGATATTGAAATTTATTTTTCTTATTTTTAGAAGGCACCCAAAAATTGGGGATCTTATATCCTCCCACTCTTGAAAAATTCAAGGTGTCCTCACCTTGACATGAAGTCTGGATAATTTAGTTTCATTACATCATCACGTTCCCAAGTGGCATCTTCCTGAGGATACGTTGACGATTTAACAAGGTGTTCAATAATGGTCCGATTACGTGGAGGTTTAAATATGCTAAGAAGTATTTCTTCGGGATATACTTTAAAAGTTTCGTCAGTAGATGTAGATAATAGAGAATCATCAAGAATATGTTGTGGATTAGGTACTTACTTCTTGAGTTAGCTGACGTGAAAAACATCATGTACCTTTATGTGTGGTGGTAACAAGAGTCTGTAAACTTGATCATTAATTTTCTCTGTGATTACAAAAGGTCCACAATATCTGGCACTTAGCTTCTTACACTTACCCATTGATAAAGAACTACGTTTGGGTTTCACCCTCAAAAATACCATATCGCCTTCTTCAAAAAGTTTGGTAGATTGTTTTGAATCAGCATAACTCTTCTTTCTATCTTGAGCAGTCTTAATATCCTACCGTATAAGATCGGTTCGTAATTGCATTTCATCCAACATTTCTTTGGATGCTTGAACTCATATGAGAGGGTCAATCCATTTGAGTGGAGTAAGACACTCTTGTCCATACAATGCTTGAAAAGGAGACATTCCAATTAAGCGTTGAAATGATGAATCATACGCAAATTCAACCAAATACAAATATCTGGTCCATTTACTCTGTTCATGCATACAATAAGCTCTCAACATGTCTTCAATGATTTGATTTGTTCTTTCTGTCTGCCCATCAGTTTGAGGATGATAAGCAGTACTGAAGGCTAACTGGGTTCCTGTAGCTGAGAATAATGCTTTCCAAAAATTAGAGGTGAACTTTGCATCACGATAAGAAATTATCCTTCGAGGTAGACCATGATACATGAAAACGCCTTTCATGAAGACTTGAGCTATATCCTTAGTCGTAAATGTTGTCTTGACTAAAAATAAATGGGTCATTTTTGTAAGCATATCAACAACCACAAAAATAGAGTCATATCCAGAGATGTAGGAAGTCCTGTGATAAAATCCATGGATATGCATTCCCACTTCATTTGTGGAGCATCAATAGGTTGAAGCTTGCCGGGATATTGAATTCATTTAGCTTTAATACTTGACATGGTAAACATCTTGTAACATAGTTTAACACATCGCGCTTTAGTCTTGGCCAAAAGAAACTCTTTCTTACAGTAGAGTAAGTCTTAATGTATCTAGGATGTCCTGCTATAGGTATATCATGAGCTTCCTGTAATATCTGAAGTTTGATTCCACCTTGATTTGGAATATAAAGACGATTACCGAAGTAAAGGTCATTACCTTCAATGTGAAAGCCTCTGATTTGCCTCTCCTGCTTCTCTGTGCGATTCTTTAGGTTTATCAAGTACTAGATCTTTAAGTAATACGGGTCCTGAGTCGTACCTTCTCAAATAAGGTCAATTAAAGAAGTAGTAGAGGTTGTGACAGCTGTTACAGTACTCTTCCCGCTTAAGGCATCAGCTACAAGATTTTCCTTCCCAGGTTTATATTCAACTCCAAAATCATATTCGCACATATTAAGGTCAGGTTGGGTGTAGATCCACTTCAGGCTTCTATGGTCGGTATGTAGTTCAAATCTCCTTCCAAGAAGATAATGTCACCATACTTTAAGAGCATGCACAACGACCAATAACTCCAAGTCATGTGTAGGATAATTCAACTCATGTATATGTAGCTTACGAGATTCATAAGCTACTGGTTTTCCTTCTTGAGACAGAACGCCACCAATTGCTTGTCCACTTGCATCAGTGAGCACAATGAATGTCTTTGAGAAGTTTAGAAGCTGTAGTATTGCAACACTCACCAAAGCTTCTTTGAGCTTTTCAAAACTAACTTGAGCACGTTCATTCCAAGTAAACATTTTAGCTTTCTTAAGCGTGTTAGTCAATGAAGATGCAATCTTAGAGTAACCTTCAATAAATGTACGATACCATCCTATCAAAACAAGAAATCCACGTACTTCTCGTATTGATTTCGGTGTAGGCAAAGCTTTGACAGCTTTGATCTTACTTGGGTCATTAAAACACCATCTTTGGATACAATAAATCCCAAATATTTGACCTTGCCAGCTAAAAAGACGCATTTGCTACATTTGGCATAAAGTTGATTTTGACGAAGAAGTTCAAGTACTTGTCGCACATGTTGTTTGTGTTCTTCTCTGTTTCTTGAGTAAACCAGGATATCATCAAAGAAGACAAAAACAAAATCATCAAGATGTTCTCGAAACACATCGGTCATAAGACGATTAAAAGTTGCAGGAGCATTAGTAAGTCCAAAAGGCATAACTGTAAATTCATAATGCCCAAAACGAGTATTAAAGCCAGTCTTTGGTATGTCCTCCTCCTTGATTCGGATTTGGTAATACCCTGACCTAAGATCAATCTTTGTGAAGCTAGAAGATCCATGTAATCGGTTAAGCAATTCATCAATCCTTGGCATTGCATACTTATTCTTGACTATTACCTGGTTCAATCCACGATAATCAATACAGAGAAGTAAAGTACCATCCTTATTCCTATTAAAGAGAATAGGAGTACTCCATGGAGAAACACTAGGTCGAATGAAGACTTGTTCAAGAAGTTGAGTTAATTGCTCCTTGAGTTCTGCAGATTCGGGTACTGACATTTTGTATGGTCTATGAGCAACTGGTTGAGCTCCTGGAGTAAGCTCTATTGCATGATCAATATCATGCCCGGGTGGTAGATGAGAAAGTTCTTCAAAAAATACATCATCAAACTCTATTATCCTTTCGGGTACAGGTGAATCTCTCTTTGTCTCTTTAGAGTTAAGATTTACTGCGTAAATCCTCTCATTCTTCCTATGACTCTTCATAAGTTTGGTAAAGTTCACTATTTTGAGCTTAGGCTTTCCCCCTTTCCCAGTAACTGTAACTCTAGAGTTTTGATCATTTTGAAAAGTCAATGAAGCATCTTTACAATGTATGTGAGCATTATTAGCTTTAAGCCAATCCATTCCTAGGATTCCATCGTAAATTTGGATGGGTAAGACTCTGAAGGTTGCAGAAGTATGATGACCATCCAAAACAAAATTCAAGTTACCCACTGAAGTAGAAGATCTAACCTTCCTACCCGTAACTAATTCTACTGTAAGTTCTGTATCAGAATGTTCAGTCAGAATGAGGTTTTTGATGCACTTAGGAGATATGAAAGAATGTGTGCTTCCTGAATCAACCAATAGGGTAAAATGGTTACCTAGATGCTCCACTGGGGTTTGAATAACTAAAAATTATTCATTCACTCCCTGATGCTCAATTGTAGCATGAACATATGCATTCACCTGATTTCCTGCACCTCTAGCCCCTTGAGCTCTGTTAGCTTGAGGTCTTCCCTGAGGTCTTTGATTTCGTCCTCCCCCTGGACGAAGTTGACGATTAACATTCCCATTGTTGTTATTGTTGATAGGCGGCCCATTTCAAACAAAAGGTGGATTGCCTGGTCTAAAAGTCCCCTAGTTTTGAGGTTGTCTCTGGTTCTGGTGAAAGTTCTGCTGATTGAAGTTCCTCTGAATTGCCAATGGTCTAGGTATAAAGTTTCCAAAATTCTGATTCGAATTGAAGTTTCTATGTTCATAATTGTCCATCAATCCTGTGAAACTTGAATTGTTAAGGAGACAATCTCTGGATTGATGATCAGGATCAAGACAAGTGTAGCATAAATAATCCTGTCTAGCTTTCATACGTAATAAGTTCTCTCTTCTTTGTTGTGGATTTCTAGATCTTTGTTCCTCCTCTGGACGAGGTCTTTTGATTCTTCGAATAGAAACGGGTTCTGATTTCCTCTTTCCGGTAGTAGATAACTCTATTTCAATGGGTTTTCCTACATCAAGGACATCTGCAAAATTGGTAAGACGAAGACTTTGAAGTCTAGTCTTCATAGGATTATGTAGCCCTGACACGAATCGAGATACCTTGACCTCTTGAGTCATCCCTGTTGGAGCATACTTGACAAGGGTTAAGAAATGTTGATAGTATGATTCAGATCTCTGGCTCCTTGAGTACAGTCAAGAAACTCATTCATACGGTCTGAATGATAAACTTTGTTTTGATAGTTCTTCTTAAGCTGGGTCTTAAGATAATCCCAAGTTGCAGCATTAGGATCAACATTGTTTTCTGTGCAATGGTCTCTCCACCAATGCTTGGCTGTTTTCTCTAGTTTGAACTTAGCAATGATAGCTTTGTTCACTGTTGATGAATGAGCCAAATCAAAGTAGTCATCCATCTGCTCGATCCAATCTTCAAGAATCTTGCCTACATCTTTGCCTTCCCCGCTAAAATTTCCAGGTTGAGACTTGCGAAGCATAGCATCGATGTCTCTATCAATGATGGTGTGTTGAGGAGAAATATGTGCATTTGTGTTAGTAGAAGCCGCATTTCCTCTAGGAGGCATGGTAACTTGCTGCACCATATCAACCAAGGTCATACTTAGCAAAATATTATATTCCACTCGAAGTCCTCAAATCAAATAGAATAGACGTTTAAAGATAAGATGAGAAGAGAACATGAGAAGGAATAATGAATAAATTAATCCAATTTTGATATCACAAAACTTTGGGTTTTCAAAAGTATACAAGGTATCTCAGAAGTTTGTAATAAATCCTAGTGGCTCTAACATAATGCACTCGATAATATCCATGTGACATCCTTCCACCAATGGAGCATAGTTGTCCCATTCCTTGAGTATGTCTGATGGTTGACTCCAATAGTCCTTTATGATCTTCAGCTGGAACACTACTCTTTTGGCGCTTGCTTATGTGCGGTCACTCCATTGATGTACGTTGAGTGCGGATTGCCATTGTATGTTGAAATGTGGAGCCTTTTTGGCATTTCTACTCATTGGCATTGAGTAGTGGTAGAGAATGTACTTGAGTTTTTGCTCAGTTTTCAGGAAAAACTCTGTCGGATTTTTTCAGATTCTCGCCATGGTTTATGTGTATCCTCAGTTTGCTCTCTGATGGTTTAGTGGTCGAGTTTGCTCCCACTCTGGCAATTATCTGCAGTTTTTTGGCTTGTGGTTTGCGTTGAGTTTTGACTCTTACTTTTACATAGGTTGTGTATGCTACGGTTTTCTGGCACATTTTTCATTCATTGATACATTTTGGCAGTAATTTTTCACTCACATATGTATGTCATTTGTGGCACCATTGAATGATACTCTGGCTAGAGCGGTTTGGCTCTGTGTATGAATTTGTGAGGTGATTCCGAACGAGTACATTCCCGTATTTTCCATTTGGGCATTTATTGTTGTCTCCATTATGATTTATTGTTGAGTTTTTTGCTCCATTTACAGAGGGGACTCTGCCGAAATTTTGCCAGATATGTATGCCTATTTTGCAGAGTCCTGTGAGCTTGACCGTTTGCTCACCGTCTTTGCTTGAGACAGTGGTTTTCTCTTGGGTGGGAGAGTCTTGTGATCTCAAGCATTGTTTGCCATAGTTTTGGCATGGCTATGGAGACGCTTCAGGTTAGAGGTGATTCTCGCTCATGATCGCAACTGACAAGTGTGCACTGCGGCCACGATGGGCATATTAGGCACTATTGCAAGCATATGAGGTAGCAAAGGAGACAAATGCATGGTGCTACTATGAGAACAAATGCTAGAGAGTATGTTGTGAGTGTGCAAATGCGGTGCATGTGTAGAGAGTGAGAAGGGGGGAGAGAGAGAGTACACAGGATGTGGGTGGAGTTCCCAAATCTCATTGTATGAGCACAATGTGAGAATGAGTGAGAGCTCCTTATTCTTTGTATGTATAAAGATTAAGAAGTTGAATGTGGGCGATCGAACACTGGCCGGTGGACAGAGCAAAGCATGGTGAGACACACCACCTTTACCTAACATTCTCCCACTAAAGGCTGTGTGACGATAAGTGGCAAGAAGACTAGCCTACAACTAGTATACACAAGAGGTGAGAGAAGACGACTCTCAACCTATGCCCACTGGCTCACTCTGTAATAACCACTCTAGTGCCTCTGCAACATGCATGCCACTAGGCCTAGAGCCACAATGACACTCCTGATGCAGGTATCGAGTGACGACCTACATGGATCCATAATGCACAATTCTAGTGTCACTCATCGCACAATTGACAACTCCCACTGCAAATGCACCAACCGCATAAGCAAGATCAGTCTCAAGACCAAAAGGTCAGACATGAGAGATCCGAAAGCCGACGACACATGCACTATGTGTGCCAACCTATCCCTGTGAGCAACCTCAGTGCCATATACATCTTTGTCAGGAACCACCTGACTATGCATCACCATGTCAGCATCGTCTGGCAAAGGCATATCTGCTGAGAATGACTGAAAAATCATCACCACTGCAATCACACACAGCTGTCTGAAGGAGACTGTCACCCTCAAACGTATCAGACGCATCATAGAATAATGCATCGGTCTCTGGCTCAATTGATGTCACCTCAACTGATGACTGACCAAGTTGTGCATCCCCAGAGATACCATTGTCTGCGTGAACATCACCACAAGACAAATGCACAACCTGCTCTCCATGCAACACATCCGCAAAGGAGACACGTCTCGTCTCTCGCTCCAAACATGGCTGCAAATACACAAAGACTACACTGTCTCGAACCTCAGACACATACATAGGATATATCAGGCTGCTGCGGGCTCCTCTCGCAATCTCTAATGAACCGCAATGCATCTAGAAATATTGCTCTCTAAGTAGTCATCTGACAACCAAAAGCAGCCAACCGTCTCACTAAGATCCAACTCTATCTCAGCTAAGGAACATAGCGCACATGTCGTAGCGTGTATGACGCACCATTGGGCAAAGACAAACAAACGTCTCCTGCACCCTCTATGTCAAATGCCGAATCATCAACAAGTTGCACACAACCAAATCTCCCACTAGAAAAAGTGCTAAACCACTCACGACATGGTGTGACATGGAAAGCAACATCTCTATCTCGTAACCACTGTGGAGAAAGTGTGCTACCCATAGACAAATCTGTAAGAGGTACACTCGAGGCAAGCATGACATCACCGTCACTGGCATGCACTACCACTGGAACTGCCTCTGTAACCTGTGTCAAAGCCATATCTGCATCACGCATACATCTCCGTTGTTGTCTCATACGTTTGAAACAACGGCGCCTAATGTGCACTGTGTAACCACAATGCCAACAAAGCAAGTATCGCCAAGAACGAGATCATTGTCTCTCACTGTCACACGTATCTGCAACCATAAGTGAATGGATAAGAACCAAAGTATGGCGAGAACTCTGAGAAAAATTTGGCAGAATCTCCCCTGTAAAGTGAGAAAAACCTCAAGTACAATCTCAACCATAAACCATGCCAAACTAGTAACAAACTGGGAGGTAACTCAACCACTACACAATGCTCAAAAGCATGATCAATCGCATCAAAATCGATGCTCACATATGCATAAAACAACTCCATAATCTGCAAACTCTACAAGCATAAACTGGGACAAACTGCTCAACCGAGCGTAAAGCGCATAACCATATATGCAAGTAGAGAGCAAACTAGCTCAAAACGCGTCCCACAAGAGAAACTGCCTACAAATATCTGCAAAAACCTGTGAAACCTGTGACTAACTGTCTATAGCCACACAAGCATATGATAATCCTCACTTCTGCGAGAGTGGGTACAAGAACACCAAACCGTGTCCAAATTGACAGAACCTATCAAAAGTGAGAGTAAACACTCGATCATTGTCTAAAGTGGGAATATATCGACCACTGTACAAGATGACATAACACTGCAAACTTTTATGGCAAGAAGACGAGGAAAAACGAACACAATTTTCTTTACAAAATGAGTCAAAAATCAACACAAACCGCAAGCCAAAAAACTTCAGATAACTGCCAGAGTGGGAGTCAACTCGACCACTAAACCATCAGAGAGCAAAATGCGAATACGCATAAACCATGGTGAGAAATCTTGGGAAAAATTCAAAAGAGTTTTCCCTGGAAACTGAGTAAAAACTCAAAAAATCTCACCAAATACGCATGACAATAGACACTATTTCATTAGCAAAATCCACAAATGGTCTAAATGGAATGCCAAAAGCATGGCAAACTGGTTCACTCCTGACCAAGTAGCTCTATGGACGTGTACCTGTCCAAAAACATTGCAAACCTGTAAACCTGCTACCTACGAGCTATGGCTAGCTTAAACTGTATCTGCATAATGCATACATAGCATGAAACTGCACACAACCGTGCTAAAAAAGCTCTCTAAAATGCCCCACACAATCAAACAATGCGCATGAAACCGCATCTGGATGTGTAACGGTCCGAAAGTCACATTCCAAAATATCACTTACATACGCAAAAACAAGGTGAGTTCTCTCTCAAATAGCACCACAGTGTGCCATGCATAGCCAAAGATGCAAACCGCATAACTCTCTACATTGTAGGAATCAAACTGCAAAACCTTCATATGTCGAGATCGTTGGCAGGCTGTTGCGACAAATTTAGCACTCATAATTTCACAATTTTGACATAAAAAATGCATCCGGAACATGCCAAAACCTGAGGGTAGACTCCTGGATTACATGTATCCGAGTCCGTGTGTGAGATATGCCAAAAACCTCCGTTTTCGACCCAAAAACGTAGCATAAACTTGCTTATGTTGCACCTGCTATAATTCAAAGCAGAATTTCAAAAAATGGACATCACCCTCTCGTTCGGAATGTGCCAAAACCCCAACCTAAAATCCTGGATCATATCCATCCGACTATGTCACAGAGATATGCAAAAAACATTGTTTCGGAAGCCAAAAACCGCAAAAACGAGCTGCAACACTTCTTGCTCCTGCTCTTTCTCTGTAAAATTCAGCAATGGCTTGCTACACAAGCTGAATATACATGTCTAAGCTGAGATCTGACACCATCGAGCCATATCACCGTCGCCGAGCTCAAGCTGCCATAGCCGAGCTCTATCGCTTTCGTCTCGTCGGGAAGCCGTCGCGTGTGCCGTTCGTCATTGTAGCTCTGATACCAATTGTGAGTGCGCAAATGCGGTGCATGTGTGAAGAATGAGAAGGGGGGAGAGAGAGAGAGTACACAAGATGTGGGTGGAGATCCCAAATCTCAATGTATGAGCACAATGTGAGAATGAGTCAAAGCTCCTTATTCTTTGCATGTATAAAGAATAAGGAGATAAATGTGGGCGGTCGGACACTGGCCATGGACACGGGCAAAGCATTGTGAGGCACATCGCCTTTACCTAACATATGCATGTGACGGGTATGTCACTTTTGAGTCTAGCTTGCCTTCAAACTACTTTTTGTCTTGGGATAGCAAATTGTCTACGCGGTTTCTACTAGACGAGCATGTAGTTTTCACGTGACGCCACATCGTGATTTGTTTCACTCTTTCTCTAGTAGGAGACTTAGTTGTGTGTAGTTTGTTGATGGTTCAGCATATGACATAGAGGGTGCTAGAGATGTATGCACGACTTTACCTAGCGGTGCATTGTCCTCATAGTAGCACCATGCATCTGCCTCTTCCGCTGTCTGATACGACTGAAGCAACGACGCCTCATACGTCGTGATTTGTTTTTCTCTTTCTCTAGTGAAATACTTGGTTGTGTGTAGTTTGCTGATGGTTCAGGCATATGACATAGAGGGTGTTGGAGATGTATGCATGTTTGTACCTAGCAGTGCATTGTCCTCATAGTAGCACCATGCATTTGCCTCATCCACTGCCTCATACGCCTAAAACAACGACGGTTCATACGTTGTGATTTGTTTTGATCTTTCTCTAGTGGGAGACTTGGTTGTGTGCAGTTTGTTGATGGTTCAACATATGGCATAGAGGGTGCTGGAGATGTATGCATATCTTTACCTAGCGGTGTATTGCTTACGCTACGAGATGTATGTTATGTACTAGGACTCATCTAGAGTATCATTTCAGTGCGTCAGTTGTAAAGTAGTGGATATTGTCTACTGCTTGGAGAGCGGTCATTTAAGATGCATTGGGGATCACTGGTGATAGCCAAAGGTGCTAAGAGTGGTTTGGTATACCCTTTGCATATTTTTGACACACGAGGTGGTGTAGTCTCTTTGTATTTGCAGCCATGTTTGGAGCGAGAGATGAGGCATGTCTCTTTTGCAGATGTGCTTCATGGAGAGCAGGTTGTGCATTTGTCTTGTGGTGATGTTCACACAGACAATGGTATCTCTAGGGATGCACAGCTTGGCCAATCATCATTTGAGGTGACATCAGTTGAGCCAGAGATAGATGCATTGTTTTATGATGCATCTGATACATTTGAGGGCAACAATGTCCTTCAGACAGCTGTGTTTGATTGCAGTGGTGTAGATTTTTTGATTTTGCGGTCATTCTTAGTAGATATGCCTTCGCCAGACGATGCTGACATGGTGACACATAGTCAGGTGGTTCGTGATGAGTATGCATATGGCACTGAGGTTGCTTCTTACAGGGATAGGTTGGCACACTTAGTGCATGTTTCCTTGGCTTTCAGGTCTCTCATGTCTGACCTTTTGGTCTTGAGACCTGATATTGCTTATGCGGTTGGTGCATTTGCGGTGGGAGTTTTCAATTGTGCGATGACTGGCACTGGCATCCTGCATTGTGAAGCCATGCAGGTCATCACTCGATATGTGCATCAAGAGTGTCATCATGGCTCTAGCCCGAGTGGTATGCATGTTGCATTTACACTTGAGCGATTACAGATGCACTTACATGTTTGGAGTGAGCCAGTGGCCATAGGTCGAGAGTCTTCTTCTCTCACCTCTTGTATGTACTAGCTGTAGGCTAGTCTTCTCGCCACTTATTGGCACACAACCTTTAGTGTGAGAATGTTAGGTAAAGGCGGTGTGCCTCACCGTGCTTTGCCCGTATCCATCGGTGAGTGTTCAGCCGCCCACATTTATCTCCGTATTCTTTATACATACAAAGAATAAGGAGCTGTCACTCATTCTCACACTCTGCTCATACAATAAGATTTGGGAGCTCCACCCCACATCCCTGTGTCGTGCTCTCTCTCTCTCTCTCTCTCTCTCTCTCTATCTATCTATCTCTCTCTCTCTCTCTCTCTCTCTCTCTCTCTCTCTCTCTCTCTCTCTCACGCACTCGCGCACTCTCTCCATCTTCATTGCACACACACACGCCTTCAATCCATTCCTTCACAATAGATATAGTTGTGTTTCCATTTTAATTATAAACCATGTTATAGGTTGAGACCTTGGTGCTAGCCATTTTCACACGTAGATTTGGCGGGCTTCAAGTTGTTTCATTGTATGATCGTTAGGTGCCAAAGATGTGGGAGCCGATAATGATGGTTTTGATGCGGATAGTGATATGATCCAGAAACCATTCCAAGAGGCACCATTGATGCTAGAACACATTGAAGTACCCTTTTGGCCCGATGTTGGGGAATGGTTGAAGTCCCTGTCTATAGTTGTCATTGCATTGTCCAATAATGTACGTATTATTCTACAAGTTGGGTACATTCATGAAGGTTGGTGATGCAGTTTTGGATTGTCTTGCTGAATGCAGTGGCTTGGTGGCGGATTGTGAGCGTCTAAGCATCGAGCAAAATTGTAGTGTGTTTATGGCATGTGTTTTATCACAACAGTAGCTTCCGAGTGGGCTAGGGTTGACCCTTCATTTAGGTGACGTTTCAGGTTTAGCACAATCACACCCATCCACATCGCCTTAAGCACATCCCCATGAGTCCATGGTGCCATCTGTTCCACCCTCGAGAAGACAACCATCTGTAGTACCTATTGGCCATATCATGGTCAATCTCTTTGTAGACCACTATTTTCCTTGCTACCCATGGGACCCCCACCTTTACAAATGCCATTAACACAACCGACACCAGAATTGTGGCCATGAGGAACCTGAAATCCATGTTGTATTGTTTATTCCATATGTACTCATTTTCTATGTAATTCCACCTTCAGAATTTGTATTTGTTCTTCTCACTATATTTAAATTTGCAAGGGATCACTCTATCTTTTAATCAGTGAGATGAGTGCATTCGTGATTTTAAGTAATCCTTGGTTCAATTGTAATCTAGCCAAAGATGTTTAAATTTCTTAAAGTGACATTTTATTCAATGTTTTATTTTATTCAAAAAGCAGACATAGGTTATGGTGCGAATGGTCTTGAAAATAACGTCACTTAGGGTTTCCTATAAAAAGCCAAAAATTCAGAAGTATCATTCATTCGCAAGTTTCTTGAAAATAACATCACTTAGGGTTTCCTATAAAAAGCCCAAAATCCACAAGTATCATTCATTTGCAAGTTTCTCTATGTTCTTTTTCACAAGATTCTCTTTTAGTCTTATGAGTTTTCACATTAAAACATTTACCATGTTGAGGGAAAATTGTAGACAATGCAATCAGTATGGGCAAGCCGCTCAACCGGGCATGGCTCTTAGTGTGGTCCATCCCCCCCCCCCCCCCCCCCCCCCCCCCCCCCCCCTCTCTCTCTCTCTCTCTCTCTCTCTCTCTCTCTCTCTCTCTCTCTCTCTCTCTCTCGTCGACCCCATCAACAATATTGTGCACTCTAATTACATTATGAACATGCTGTATGCAATGAATAATTTATGCTAACACAAAGTGCACGAAACAACTTGGAGACTTTCTATGTAGTCGATAACGCCACGAAGTTCCTATTCAATGCCATGTATGAGCTTGATAAAAATGCATAGCCAACCGAAAAGGATGTTGTGCAAGTTGTTTTTTTTTTCCATAATGCAATAATGCTTTGGGGGGAACATGGATATCACACCTCGCATGAGTGTGCAACCTTTGAGAGACATGTGGAGGTTTGGGTAGAAGCGTGGATGACATACATTGCTTTGAAGGGACAAGCCAACAATGGAAAAAATGAGGACGATGAGAATGACAATGACACTAGTGACACAACCCTTTATGTCTATACTACACAACCCTTGGAAGACTCAAGACTTCAAAGGCTTGCAAATTTTAGATGTCCGTAATCTAGGTAATCCTATTGAACTAGAGCTTTCATTTGGTGTAGAAAAAAGGGATGAGACTATATCAGTCCTTGATTTGAAAAAATCTTAATTTGACCACCTGTGAGTAAGTTTAGAGTCCCAAACTTTGAGAATCAAGAAGCGATGTTACCATGAAGGCTAGGAGAGAGAAACTTTGCTTCAATTGTATGGACCCCGAACACGTGTTCTCAAGATTTCCTATTTAATGATCCGTAACATGCGAGATTTGGAAAACCAAAGAAGACTAGAAGTGCAAGCAATAATTCTCCTAGCAAATTCAAGATTTTTCAACCGAGCCCTATTGTAATGCAAAAGAATCTCTTTCTGGATTATAACCCCCTCAAAACCAATAGATTTTACTCGAGGGAATCCAATCTCTATAAGAAGTGGATTATCCAATAGCAATTGACCGCCTTGTGTAGGAGAAAAGCAATGACCACAAAGTGGAGCTCAAGCCAACAAATCTCAATATTCTAGAGGAGAAGAAACTCAACCCAATACTCATGTTTATGTTGCAATCGAATATCGGGGAGAAAAATGAACAAATTTTCATGATCCAAACTTGAATAGAAGATGAGGTAAACATTTTACCTTATTGATTGATTCCAGAAGCATGCTTTCCTTCATTTCTTCTAGGTGCTCTAGACTTCTCAATTTGTCTGTACACCTTGATAATGTCCTTACTATTGAGTTAGCTATGGGCGAAAAAGTTTAGTCTTCGACTTTAATTGGGAAATTGTCCATAAGAGTCTATGATCGAATTTTAAGGATGGATTGGATCAAGGTAGATGATGCACGCTTGCATTGCAAAGAAGCCTCATTGCCTTTTTTTGTATGAGCAAGGTTTTTCCCACTAAGCAAGGTTAGACTCTAGCTTGTTGAAAACTTCACTAAGTTAGTAAAAGAATACGAGAAGCATGGAATGATTTATGATATAAAGCTTAACCATGGGGTTAAGCAATCAGGAAAACCCAACCCAAAGTGGCTTTGTGAATTTGATGATATCAAATTCACAAAGAGCTTATGGAGTTACCAGTGAAGCAAGAAATTTATTATGCAATTGAGCCTATCCCATGACTCAACTTGTTGCTCTCGACATCGAAGATGTCGATACCTGAAGGTATGAAACTCAAAGAACAATACACTCTACTCCTTGACCAAGTCTACATTCAACGAGCATTTGACCTAGTGTTTCTCCATGGAGTACTCTAGTGCTTTTTAACCAAAAGAAGGATGAAATTCTACACCTTTGTAACGACCATTGTAGATTAAATCAAGTGAAAAATAGTTAATGAGAGCAATGAATGGCTCTCTTGTTTATATGTACGAGCTGTTGATCTGAAGCACATGGTGCACACTCAAATCCTCACCCAATCGCATAATCGGGAATGATATGTGACGCAAGAAGAGAAAAGGTGTTGTAAAGATATGGCTCAATATGTAGAAGTTTTCCTATAGACCACCTATGCATGGAAAAAGGAGGTTGTGGAACAATTTGAGAAATGATTTTGTCATGGACATTATCCATGAACACATAGAGAAAGTGGTTGACTTGTATGCAAATCTATTAGTGAGTGTGAAAGTTGATGAGAATTGATGCATCTTCCTTCCTCTCCCACACAATAAACCACTGCCAAAGGTGGTTAAACATGAGAGACCAACCGGTAGGCCATGATCTAGACCACTATGATATAAATGATGTAATGTTGGTGCAAGAGAATGATGGTGGTGGTGGGGGGGGGGGGGGGGGGGGGGGGGGGGGGGGAGAGAGAGAGAGAGAGAGAGAGAGAGAGAGAGAGAGAGAGAGAATTATCGTCCATGGAGGTTAGATATGAGCCATGGGACCAAAACAAAACATTATATCCGTTCTTTCGAGGTGAAGGCATTAGATACATATTAGTTCATAACTGAGGGTCCATCAAGGGGGTAAAGGAAAAAAGAAAAACAACAAGAACAAAACCTAAGGGGGTCAAGTGGAGGGAGAGCTGGCTTGGGAGTTCGAAACTCTTGGATGATGGATTTATCTCCACGATAGACTGCCCATTTACCTTGTTTACAAGCTTCATGCATCTTCTTGAGCTTGATCGCTTTAATCTTGTGTTGATTAATGGTCAATTCCTCGACGGTCCAAAGCTTTTTCCGCATAGTAGCCTCGTCCGCACTTCTTTGTTCTTGAAAGTGAGGATACATTGACCAAGTGGTGCATGCATATGTGTGTCATTGATAAACAAGATAGTTTCGTGCTCGATGTTAATTGGTTGAAGAATGTCATTGAGCTTGGTGATGGCTTCTTCCAGAGTGTCCTACTTGGTGCACCATGGTGAGCGGAGCACTCCAATCCTAACTGGCCAGCTTGTTACTAAGGGATTCTTGTAGCCGGCATTCTTGTAAGGCCTCTTGTATCTCGTTGTCGATCTTGTTATGTGCTCCCTCGTGGGCTTCTTTATGAGCCACCTTGATAGTCTCAGTGAGAGAAACTTCGACTTCGTGTGTTTTCGCATGCAGATTTTAGCTCTCCTTTGCATGGGTATCCTCAACCTTATTCAAGAGTTGCTTGAGTTAAGCATTCTCTAAGAAAAGTTATTCGATCTAATCCTCTAGGGCCATGATCCTTGTGTGTCCGCGTCTGTTTCACGTGTCAATGCAAGGAACTTGCCGATACACTGTGTGCGAGCCACAAATGGCTCCAAGCACACAACAAGCATAAACTAGTAAGCTCAAAGATGGCGATGGTGTGTCACTCACCGCTCTATGCTTGCTGTCGTGGAGGATTCCTCGCCACGAAGAAGAGGGAGACGCCGCTACACCGCGCTCAACCGCCGCGCCGCTGTCATGCCGTCGCAATGCTCGATCACTCTCTCTCTCTCTCTCTCTCTCTCTCTCTCTCTCTCTCTCTCTCTCTCTCACGCGCATACACACATACACACACAAGGAGATGAAGAAGAAGAAGATGGACATGGAGCAAGAGCACTCTTTCAATCGCACAAATGAGAGAATGAGTGAATTTTAGGTTTATTTGACTTTTATATGAGCTCGCCCCATTCACACTTGGGCGCCCATGCTTAGCCAACTAATCCCTTGAATGTTCCAGTTAGAGTGTGCCTCTCAACGGCGATCACTCTTACCCTTTTCCTATTGGACTGACAAACTTGGTACTTGACTCTACCAAGTAAATGATACAACGTTCGTCGTAGGTGATATGGTGTCTGTGAGCCGTGAGGGTTAACATGCCCCCCCTTCCTGATGTAGATTCCGTCCTCAAAAGCTATTGAGTTGAAGCTCGTTCGTCGAGGTGGAAGAGCATTTGAGATGAATGTCCTTAGCCTTCTTTGGTCACTGCAAAATCAAACAACATGGCACAGTAATTGCATTCTCATATACAATTAAAAAGCATATGCAGTTGTAGGCAGACAATTTGATTGGTAACAAAAATTTTAAAGCATTTGTCAGCCATAAACATTAAATTGCAATATAATCAAACGCATAAACAGTTGTAAAGGTAAAAAATTAAACAAGTCTGGGGTCGCTAATTTAACGATCGAAAGGTACTAAAGATCGACTATTAATACCATGGGCAAGCTTCTCAATTTTCTCTGGTCAATTAAGTTGTTTAATCACGAGAGCCAAGTATTTCATGTCCGAGGGTTGACTAGAGGCTATACCTAGAAGACCTTGTAGTTAAGCTACGATAAAAGAATTGCTCATGAAATCATCGCCCGACTTATTTCTTTTTCTTTGACCCCCCAAAGTCTTTTCACACTGATTCAATTTTGATGTGTGTACTTATTTTGTATGCCTTGGGTTTTTTGCTTTTCAAGGAAAAGCGCCCACACTGGGAACCTCTAGGGCTCTAGTACCATAGGCGATACATGTGAGTGGAGTACCAAATCAAGCTGAGATTTCTCTTCCATTTTAAGATTTTACATTGTGGCACTTTGATTTTTTGTTTGTTCGTTTTCAGTATTTTAATTTTGTAACTTTGGGGGGTCATATAACACTGTTACCCTCCCTAGGCTCATCACACTAGTAAACTCCCTTTATGATACTTAAGCTAAAGGTCAATAGGGACTAAGCCCACTAAAAAGCCCTAGTACATTTCATACAATGCTGCCTAAATCGGATTAAGAACCTAAGTAACCATTGATTATTAGGAAGGCATTCCCCATGGTATTAAGAGAAGATCTCTAACACCTAGCTTGGTCAAACTAACTTAGTCGGACTGCTTGATTTTTAAACCTAGATAAGTGATTATGACAAAAAATTACATTGAATTAAATGTTTGATACTAAGCAAATGTGCTGGATATTATGCTATCAATCACAATTGAAGCAGACAAACATGGATGCAAAAAGATAAGGGGCAATGCTAATGGACAAGAAACACATGTTTGTGTTGATGGTCGTGCTTGATTTGAAAAGTGGATGAGAGAAAGATTCCATGAAGCTCCAAATCCTAACCACAGCAACATGTTCCTGTACACACTATGAAACACAAGAATACCTCTAGGAGGCACATCAGTGGGAAAAAAGAACTTTGGTAATCACTCAACTCTAAAACAGAAACACTCCTATCGTACTAATCTTACCTACCCTCCATCACTTGAGTGCTGAGGATCAAAGGTGTTTGATAACATAGGTTTCTGTTTCAGTGTACCGGATGTGAATGTGTAGGTCTAGGTCAACGTTTTGACTTTTATCGTGCATACTCGTTTGCTAATTGCTCTTGCTCTTTATTATTTTTGCTTTTTGTGAGTATAAGTCTTTATATATACATTCCCTAAGATTGGGAGATTGAGAGGTCAGGGAGGAAGGTTGAGAGGGAAGCAAGTGAATGATGACTGTCAATAAACACTCCCCCCTTCCTTGGGTAGATCGTACCGTTTGAAATGAGCTTGTCACCCTTTGAAACCAATTGTTCCAGTTGGTAATAGGTGAGGATTTTTGCTAGTAGTTTTCTATTACCTTAGGTGCCTCATCGAGTTGCAAGGGTGGTAAGGTACTTTCCCAGGATCGAACTTGAAGTGGTTCATCAGGTGATTCTTGAACACTGGGAGGTGTGGAATCCTTTGTAGCTTTATGGAGGTCCACACCTCTTCCTGAGCTAGGTGGAACAAATCGTTCTTTCTTCGGTACTCAAACTAGCTCTGGAGCGGGTGTGTAGCATTCTGTGATTTTTTTCTTTCCACGATCGTCAATTCGTTTTGGAGCTACAGGATTGGGTGCACATGGGTCAGGTGACAGGTGAGAACACAATCTATGTTTTGGCACCCAGATTTCATCATTTCCTTGATAGTAGCCTTGGGATTCCAATAGTCATTTACGAATCCACCGCCACATTTCCTTACATTTTTTGGAACGAGTGAGATGTTTCTTATAAGGCTTCTGTTTTTTAGCATCAGCCATGGTCGCTAAAGAAGATTTAGGGACCCACTTGTATGTTTTTCTTGCTATATGAGGATGAGTCTTGTCAGAAGCTATATGCATTGCTTCTAGCATATTTAAGGGTACGAGTGGTGGCATTTCATTCCCCTCAGGTGTTACCCATGTTGTCCCCCTGTTTCCCCAAGTGTCTATGGTTGTTGCTAGGTGGACCCAATCCACATTGTCCAACTCAGTCATTCCAGGTAGTACATCCATATAAGGAGAATCTTCTCCAACATCAGTGCCCGCTTTACACGTGTAACAATACTGCAATGGGGCCGAGTGAACTGTGGTGTCAGATCTATGATCAATTATAAACCTGTTTCCTAGAGGATGTGCTCGACCAGTTACAAGATCCACTCTAATGACAGAATCTTGGAACTGCAAGTAGACATGGTTTTTAGACCAGGCATGCACCATTTTTGCTTCCCTCATGAAAGGACGTCCTAAGATCATCTCCGATGCCATAGTGTGTTTGGAAAAATCCATAACAATGAAGGTAATTCTTATTTTATGTCCAAAGACATTGATCTTGAGATCTTCTAGCATCCCAATAGGTTTAACAATAGACCCATTGGCCATCTTCACTACTATGGTTGTGGTCGCAAGGTGAGGTCTCCCCATAGTTTCCCAACAATTTCTAGTCACAATGCTAACCCAAGCGCCACCATCAAGGATTCCCTTCACATTTAATCCCTTGGTAGTGATTGGTATGGTTGCATTGAATTCGTCTTCCTCAAAGTATTGTCCCAACTTGTTAAAAGGTATTTCTATAACAAGGTTCTTATCTACGTTGGGTTGTGGATCTAAGTGTTCCTCCTCTATTGGCATCTCCCCAACTCCATCCATCAGTGCAAATTGTGGTAGCCCAAACTTCAGTTCTCCATTGAGGAAGGCTCGAAGAGCTGAGACTAGCTCAGGATCTTTATATAGTTTGGACATGATGGTGGTTCTAACTTCTGAAGACATGAAATCCATCAATTTGGCAATGTTTAACGGCACCTTTTGGACTTCAGTCCCTTGACGTGGGGAAGATGGGATCTCCATTTCTTTGATAGGATCAGGTAGTCCCTCTGTAAACATTCTTTCCATCAAGAAGTGAGTACGCCCACTTTTGCATGACTTTAAGTCACTTTCTTCTTGGATGACACTAGGTAGGGCTAAGGGTCTATGGACTTGTTGAGGTTGTTGTTGCGTAGGGAGCACGATGTCTGTAATCTGGATCTATGTCGGTGCTGGTTCTAGATCCCTTTGGGTATCTTCTATCAAACTCCTTAATTGCTTGACTCGCTCAATCTCCTCTATAGGGTTTGGATAAGTTCCTATCTTCTTCTTGGATCCTGGCCATTGTGGCTCATGAAGATCTTCCTTGCTGGTTTCTATCTTAGTGGTCGTTTTGGTATCCATGGTTTCAGCTGAATCAGAATCCTCTTCAGCGTCGTTCCTATATACGAGGTCGTTACCAGACCCTATGTTGATCCTTGAACTAGGGTCTGACTTCGCTGCTTTTTGCGATCTCTTTCTTCATGTTTTCTTCTTTTCTTGAGATTGTGCAATTGATGTCGTGTCTCTTTCCTCAAGATTATAATTTTGTTTTTGGAGCATCGATCGTGTGAGTACATTTACTCGTACCACAAGTGTACTTTGTGATGGCTCCTTGATAACTTCAATCAAGTTTAATGGTGTGATCTTCGGTGCATTTGGATTATTTGGACATTGGGCAATCAAATGATCTATGCCACATCGATTTTGCTTGATTGGTTTGCATTAGTGTGGTGTTCTTTTGTAGCCTAATAGGACACTTGGCTACACGATATGGACCTCCACACTCATAGCATTGAAGAGGTGGTCTCTTAGCAGTGTAATTGATATTTTGGCCTCTTGCAGCAAGAGCAGCTACTTGATATACAGGTTTGACTTGTCCCCAATAGTCCTCCATGTAGTATTGTGGACTTTCTTCAAGCACATCCATCCCATAGGCAATATTAGGGTCCATATCTTCCTCACAGCCTTCCAAACAAGCAATAGATAACTCACAACCCACTTGATTCACAGAAGTGATTCTCGGATGTGGTGGTTGTGGTCCTAGCACTAGAGGTGGTAAGGGTGTTTTTTGAACAACATTTTGGGCCCTAGGGACCATGTGTTGTGCTGTTTGTTCAAGAGGTGGGGCCGGCATCAATGCAGGCACTCGAGGTGTGTTTGTCCATGGTAAGGTTGGTCTATTGGCCATCGCGCGCTTAAATACTATGCAATCCTTAGCTTGATGACCATACCTCCCACAGGCATTGCAGTTCCCATTGAATTTTACTCTAAAAGTAGTGCATTCACTGGTACTATGTGGTCCATAGCATATTGAGCACCATTGTTGCTCCCTTCGTGGATACATGTGATTGTTTTGCGGAGCACGATTGTCTCTAAGATTCTCTTGAATAGCCTTGGTGAGATCTGCTAAAGTCATTTCAGATATCTTTGGCTCCTTAGCAATAGGCTTTAGGGTCATTGGTTGATGCCCTGATGCTTGCGAGCTAATAGATTTAGGCTCAAACAGACACTCTTTCTCCTTGAATCATTAAATTATCCTCCAATTGGATGGCATTGGTGGTGACTACTTCCCAAGTGGTGATACCTCTAATGACTAGGCCATTGTAGATATCCTCATATCGTAATCCCCTAATGAATCTATTAAGAAATTCATTATTATTGAAGTGCTCATTTGGATTACAACGAGAATTCAAATGCTTCAAGCGACTAATAAAGTCTCTCACCGACTCTCCTTCCTCTCGTTGGGCTTTTTGGAGCTGAGAGGCTACACCCCAAAGCACTCCCTCTCGTATGTATTCTTTCAAGAACAGTATCCTAAGAGTAGGGTAAATTGTTTTTTCTTCCACCCTTAGGGTTCTATACCAATCCCCAGCCTTTCCACTTAAAGTTAGGCTTAAAGCATTACTCTTATGCAGGTCATTGTGTTGTCCTAGAGAATCGCATATTTGTTCAAACACTTCGATATGCTTTCTCACATCCCCGTCTCCACTGAATTTTTGTGTGAGCTTGGCTATTTGTACTGCCTGACTTCTAGACTCTCTATCAGGCGTGTTACGCATATTCTCAGCAACAGATTGACCGATAGCTTGAGCAAATGTTGCCAAGTCACCTAAGTGAGCAGGACCCGTGGGTGGAGGTGCTCCAGAGACTACATGTGCAGTAGGTATTGGCATTGGGCTTGGCGCATAGGAAGCCCTTGGGTTCCTCGTTTGGTACGATGTTGTGCCATGTGGCGGCCCAAAGTTCATATGTGTGGCCCTAGGCATAGCAGACGTCGTATGTGACATGCTAACGCTAGCCGGTATGGTCCCATGGGAATAAGAACTTGGGTGTTGTGGTTGTGGAGCATAGGTTGTTGAAACAATGGGAGCTGTAGGAGCTACATGAGTACGAGGACCTATAGGTATATACGATTCGTACACACTTGTAGGTATTGTTGCAGGCATTGAGATACCATGTAGTGGTGCTTTACTAACAAATGAGGTCCATGGCGTGTTTCTTGGAATACCCATCATCGGGGTAGGCATGGTAGCCGTGGTGTCATCAAGGGAAAGATGAGCTAGACTTGGAAAGGTAAAGCTATCACTTGTGGGGTCAGATTGCACTGAGACCCCTGGCGAAACAACATATGGAGGATCCATCAGACTTACTAAGGGAGTCTCCATTTGCGATAAGGTCGGTTGTTTAGCCTTTCCTGTATCCAAGAATCTCATGAGACCTGTTGAAGGCATGTTGATCCCCTTGTTATGTCTCTCTAACTCAATCACCCTATGGATGACCTCACAAACTCTTTGTTGTTGATCCTCCACACTAGTAGCACCCATTGTGGATTGTAGGACATCTAACCAACCCACGTGATAGGTGTGACCTGTGTATAGGTCGGTTAGAGTTTCCGTTTGTAGTTTGTACTCCCAGTTCTCATTTAAGAACGCTCCATCTAGGATTGAAGTGCTAGGGGTGTCCTTTGAGCTAGATGCAATGTTGCTTTTTATGGGTTGGCCCTAAGCGGTTGCTAAGTCAGGAGCATTCGATTGCTCTCTTAGCAAGGATATTGACATAGGAGTTTTCGATTTTGACTCTCTTGGTTGCTCCGCCTTGCGTAAGCTCTCGATTTCCTTTTCCCTCGCTGCAAGGATATACCGCTCAACCTCTTGCACTTTGGCAAGGCTTCTACCATCAGGTAATATAACCTCAGAGGGGAATAGTTCTGAAGAGTCACGGGGTGCAGTGAATGGAGTATTCACGTGCACATTCTCTAAGGGCATAGGGTCTACGTTGGTCATGAATGGAGAATTTATTTCCCCACCCCCCTCATTTACATCATTAACTCCATGTCCGGAACGAGTGGCTCTACTAAAGGTTTCCTTCAAGCGGCTAAGCACGCTCGGCCCGGACCGTGAGCCCATGGCATGCATGTCTTGGCTTGAGCTATCGGGATTAGGCATTGGGAAACCTTCCATGACGTCGTAGTCAGAGGAAGAGTCACTAGCCGCTATGTTCAGGTCTTGGTTTGTACTACCTTGGGTCCCCGCTGAGGGCTCGGAACCTAATGTAGGTGGATAATGAGAGCTCGCGTAAGTCGAAATTCTCTCTAGTTGCTCCGTCTCTAGCGCACGGCCGGCGGAGCACAGATGCATGTGCCTTTGGCACCCTACAAGCGTCGGCGAATAACCTAGAAGGTTAAATGCTTACTTTTTTAGGCGTCCGTTTTCACTCTTTTTTTTTAATGTTTTTAATATTTTTTAATGATTGGTTTTTTTTTATTAAAGTGTCCGATAGCTCAAAACGAGCGTATCACTCAGAGGGTCGCGGTGTGCTTTACAGCACAACGTTCGGCCACCTGCAGCTCCGTTGGTCCTCAAAAAAGTTGATTTTTAGCTACGTGTGAAGCTAAAATTCGTAATTTTAAAGGGCGACTGAGGCCTAAGCCTGAGCGTGAGCTTGGGCTTGGGTCTGGGACATATCCTCAATCCCGGTCCTACCTTTAATTTTTTTAATTTTTTATATTTTTAAGGATAAGGTCGTCGCGACCTGCGCGAGAGCACACACAATCTACCTATTTACATCTAATACACCTACTGTAGCACACTAACACACTCCATTAGCTCTCACAGATCTACTTCCTACTTACTGTACTTTGCATTACACAGAACTAACAATGTTAATACTAATTCCTTATGACAGAGAAAAAACATAGTACCTTTGAAAACTCATTAACAAAGAAATACACAGTAGCAACATAAAATCCTTCTTCTTAACACACACATCCTCCTTCCTTACCTTTCCTACAATTGAAATTGCACCACAAAAGAAGCACAGAGTGCCATTCAAGCTTAGTGTATGACAGCGGCGCCAAAAATGTGCGCGTCTGTCACATGTGTCAATGCAAGGAACTTGCCGATACACTGTGTGCGAGCCACAAATGGCTCCAAGCACACAACAAGCATAAACTAGTAAGCTCAAAGATGGCAATGTTGTGTCACTCACCGCTCTACGCTTGCTGTCGTGGAGGATTCCTCGCCACGAAGAAGAGGGAGACGCCGCTACGCCGCGCTCAACCGCCTCGCCGCCGTCGTACCGCCGCAATGCTCGATCGTACACACTCTCTCTCTCTCTCTCATGCATACACACATACACACACAAGGAGATGAAGAAGAAGAAGATGGAGATGGAGCAAGAGCACTCTTCAATTGCACAAATGAGAGAATGAGTGAATTTTAGGTTTAGTTGACTTTTATATGAGCTCGCCCCATTCACACTTGGGCACCCATGCTTAGCCAACTAATCCCTTGAATGTTCTAGTTAGAGTGCGCCTCTCATCGGCGATCACTCTTACCCTTTTCTTATTGGACCGACAAGCCCGGTACCTGACTCTACCAAGTAAATAATACAACGTCCGTCGTAGGTGATATGGTGTCTGTGAACCATGAGGGTTAACATTGTGTCTTGGCGAGTGGTGGGATTCTTCCTTGGTGCAGTTGCCACCGCATGAAATCTCTTGTGTGCATGGAAATTGGTGTGTTGAAGGAAGACATGGGAGCTTCTATCCAAACCTTGATTTTTTCTTAGGAAGCACTCCAAAGTCTCAGTTGCGTGGGCAAAAGCATGCACAGAGCTAGGAAAAAACTGCCCTTAACTTTCTGATTGTCGATTATGCGTTGAGGCACTTTGGGGTAGAGCTACAACTGTGGGAACAATGTCAAGTTTGGCGTTTTGAATGGTCTATATCTCGTGAGAACAAGGTGAACCTCGGCATTTTCAATGCTTTTTGCTGCGACCATGGGAACTTGGGAGGTCTACAACTGGTTAAAACGAGGTGAGGCCCGGCTTCTTCTGTGGAATTTGGGTAGTATGTAGCTCGTCAAAAAAGGCTAGGGGACATCAAGTTGCTGCTATGCAAGAGCCAATGAGTGAGCAAGTTGGGGCGTCGAGTTGCTACGCGGAGAGAGAGAGAGAGAGAGAGAGAGAGAGAGAGAGAGAGAGAGAGAGAGAGAGAGAGAGAGAGAGAGAGAGATTGGATTATCTTCCACGGAGGTCATATGTCACCTATGGGACCAAAAAACACAACATTACAACGATTCATTCTCAATGTGTGCTGATACATATCAGTTAAGGACTGAGGGTCCATCAAGAGGGTAGAGTAGGAAAAAAAAAAGAGAAAAAAAAACCTAAGGGTCGGCTGGGGGGAGAGCTGGTTTGGGATTTTGAAATTCCTGGATGATTGATTTGCCACCTCGTAGATTGCCCATTTGCCTTGCTTACGCGCTTCATGCACCTTCTTAAGCTCGCTCGCTTTACTCTTGAGTTGATTCATGGTCAGTTCTTCTACAATCCAAAGCTTGGTTTCTTTGAGAAGGCGGGATTGACGTAGAAGCTTCACCCGCTCCTCTTTGTTCTTGAAAGTAAGGACACAATGCTCGGGACACATATGGAGATGTGTATCATTGATCCAAGCGACATTCTCTGGCTTGATGTTGATTGGCTCAATAATGTTGTTGAGTTTGATGATTGCCTCTTCAAGGGTGTCCTCAACAGTGCACCACTGCAAGGGGAGCCCACTGATGCGTACCTTGAGGGCATTATCTTCTTGAAACTTTTGTTCAGAGATTTCCTTTGTTACACACGTCTTCACTTGGGTGATGGTTGTTGAGTGGCCTCAACTTCCTTTACCTTGTCGGTGGTGAGGTCAACCATAAAATTGAACTACTCTTCTAACTTGCTGAGGCGAGATTTGAGTTCCAAGGTTTCTTCCAAGACTCGATCAAGAGTTGCTTGCAACTGCATGATGCGATCAAGTTTGCTAGGGGCTGCTAGCACTGTTGCAAAACTCGGTCTTATTTTGGCGGGGGTCTTTGGGGTAGTCCTCCCTATGCTTGAGAAGGTAGGAACCAACCACTGGTTTGCAAAATTCCAAAGTAAAAACCTTTGAGATTGATCAAAGACTTTAGCCTTTGAAAAATACTCAAGACAGATGGACTGCTACAATCGAATGTCCCCTGTCGAGTAATGCCTGAGGAGCGCCGCAACCTGCGCAGAGCCAAAACCTGTCGTACTACGCAGGGCTGAAGACAAATCTCGCAGAGCCGTAGTCTCACAGAGCCAGGGCCATAGCCTCGCAGGCGTCGCAGAGACAAATCTCGCTGTTGGGGGGGCTAAGCTAAGGCTTAACACCTCCCCCAGGGCAGCCCTTCGCCCAGGGGGGGCTGAGGGAGAACGATGGCTTTTCTCTGCGCTAGGGCAGAGAGAGAGAGAGAGAGAGAGAGAGAGAGAGAGAGAGAGAGAGAGAGAGAGAGAGAGAGAGAGAGAGAGAGAGAGAGAGAGAGAGAGAGAGAGAGAGAGAGAGAGAGAGAGAGAGAGAGAGAGAGAGAGAGAGAGAGAGAGAGAGAGAGAGAGAGAGAGAGAGAGAGATTTACAAGTGCATTCGTGTCATAGCAGTTTTACACCCACAATGGTGAATCCCATTGGGAAAAATGGAATAGAAAGCCTCTCCCTCAATTTTGTGAACAACAACAAAGTATAGTGGATTAGCATCGGATCTGTGGGCTCTTGCTCTTAACTTCAAATCAATAACATTGATTGCCTCAAAGGCTCAACATGCTCTTCAACAACCAGCAACATGCTCTGCTACTGGTTGTTGTAGAGCATTAGTCCCCTCACTATGAATGCATCTACCCATGGACGACACTGATGGTGGAAATAGGACATGGGTAGATACGGCAATGGTGGCACTGTTCGCATGTGAAAGTGCCATGTTAGAGCAAATTCTCACGGACGGGGCTGCTACCCGTTTCCTTCATAAGCAATTTTGGCGTTTATCTCATACTAAAAGCGAGAGCCTTTGTGCATGCAGGCCATCCACTCGTTGCAATAGGCGGGGGTAGAGAATGCGATTTTCAACTCTGCCAATTTCAACAAAGTTGAACAAGTGGGCATAGTTGGCTGGCGTCGGCCAGGCGGGGTTTTTTCTATTAAAAAAAATCTCGAGGAGTTTGTATTAGAAAGGAGAAATGAGATTACAAAATTCCCAAGGACATGAAACCAAATTACAAGGGGTGAGACCATAGATTCTAGTTCTACAACTTTAGGGATGATCCTCAAGATGGGTAATCAACCTTATATTGTTTCTATATTGTCTTTCCATTCGCTCCCTTTCAGCTTGCATCTAAACTAACATAATATGGCGGAAGGGGGAGGCCTTTACACTTGTCGAAATCTGCGACATGAAGGCTAAACTTCAAAACTGAGAGAAGCCCTAGTTGTGCACGCAATAAAGAGGGAGAGAGAAAAAGAGAGAGAGAGAGAGAGAGAGAGAGAGAGAGAGAGAGAGAGAGAGAGAGAGAGAGAGAGAGAGAGAGAGAGAGAGAGAGAGAGAGAGAGATCCGGTTGAAGGCGACCTTGTGCTGACACACCCTTATAACCGGTTGGCAATATTTGGAAATGATGTCAAACGACACCAGTGAGTGAGAGACAGAAAACATTCAATGTCTCATTAAGGGCCTGTTTCCACGAAGGCCTAAATGTCCCATTTTTGGCCACCAATGGCCACATGTCCAAGCCACACGTAAAAATTAAACTGGTCACTCATGACCACTGGTGGCCAAAATTGAAGTATAATAAAAATACGGATATTCAAAATCTGAGTGCTCAAGTGCTCACGGTTGAATATCACGCTCCAAGCTGTAGGATTAAAAGCAGATTAAACAATAGCACGACTGTATAGTGACCCTCTCTCTCGCTCTCCCTCTCTCTAGTCTTGGCACTCACACATACACAAGTGGTACAGGCCCTCATATGGATCTTCACTTGGATTTGAACGAGGTATGGAGTCAGGAGGTGGATGTTGTTCCTTCCACTTAGCAAGAAGAAGGTGCTACGATTAGCTTGGGTGATAGCAATACTCAAGAGCTCATCTACACTTCCTTGCCAACAAGTGACAGCATGCAAGACAAAGCCCTTAAAAACAAGCCCAACCTAGATATGCTTTCTGGCCTCCATGAATAAGAAGATAGCGACGTTGATAGTCTATGCTGCACACCAAAACGGAATCCCTTAACAACTCTATCAAATGTTACTAGATCCATGCCTTCACCGCCTGCAAGTTACAAGGGGGAAAATCCCATGGATGTAGCACCTAAGCAAGCCCATGTAAAAGTTACTGTGTTTTTTTCTTAGCTTTTTAGCTAAATGTTTTCTATAGCTGAACGCAATTGAAGTTCACTATTAGGGGCACATTAGTTAGTCTCAAGCTGTTGACTTCTCAGTATCTGTTTTTTTATTTATGTTGAGATTGTGGGTGGTGTAGGGGCTGAAATGGGTCAAGAGAAGCTCTTCAAAAGGGAATATCAATCTCGAAAATCAATCACCAAGGAAGCAACAAGAGGTAAATTTGACTCAATGTGCTGAGATTTGTTGCATATCTCAAGAGTAAGCAACTTATACAAACTCATGTCAGGATTCCAAAGTTCCACATTGTATGGTTTATTGTCTTTGTGTACCACTTTGTGATTGGTTTGAATTGTGATATAGGGGCTAGAAATGGCGAGTTTGAAGAAGTCTAATGTTGATCGTAGAACTCTACATGAGAAGCAGCCTTCACCCAAAAGTGAAGCTAAAAAGGCTTCAAAGTTTGACCGGCAAAAATTGAATGTCGTAGTCGGCGGAGATATGCTAGCCTACTGGGATTGGAAAGAAACGGAAGTCCTTATCAATGCAAAGCTTTTTTTGGAAGATGCTAAAGAGGCCGGCGAGGTTCCTAAGTTCTTGAGGAATATGGAGTCATGGAATATAGTATCCTCAAAGTGTGCTGAAAATGGAGTGTCTCGTACATGGAAACATGGAATCGTGTCTTGAAAGACTTCAAGACAATCTACGACTATGCCCGAAATACACCTTCTGGCTGCATCTCATATTGGGCCATGGACTCCTCTAAACGTAAGTACAAAAAACTTCCAATAGGCTTCTCTCAACAAGTTTTCTCAATCATGGAAGTGTGATACGGTGCAAAGCGCTCAGTAGAACCTGGCGACATCCTAGTGGACACTTCTGATCATGTCATAGGTGGGGGCTATTGAAATTGCATTAGACTCATAAGTGTATACGTACTGGTTTGAAACTTTTATGTGACTTTGTTGTTGTGCAGGTGATGGAGCCACAAAGGGCCAAGACCAAAAAAGATAGATGAGAATGAGAACCCACCTTTAAAAGAGCAGTCGAGTGGTCATAAGCGTCGTCGACCAGGGAGAGTTGCTGAAATGCTAGAAGGGCTTGAGATGTCAAATGTAAAGCTAGTTGATGTCTTTGCTACTGCTGAGGAAAGGAGGACCAAGATGGACCAAGACCTTATTGAAATCACAAGGGAAGAATATGAGGCTGCCAAAGAGCTAAATGCAAAGCGCCTTGAGTTGGAATGCGCATGACTTGATAACGAACGTGACAACAACTTGGCTTTATTCAAAATTGCAAGTGCAATCGAGTCATTCTCCTCTAAGCTACACGTGTAAAACAGATGATATGTTAGCTTGATTGGATAAGCCTTTCGGTAGGAAGACCATACTTAGGATTTTCGATATAACCTACAATATGCTTAGGGGAGTGTCTTTCATATAGATTAGAAACATAATCTAGAACCAGCTTTTTGTAAATTTTTGGGAGCAAAAGAGCTTTTTGTAAAACCTTTTTGATAATATGATGATGCGAGTGTATTTCGGATATATGTGGAGTTGCAAGAGCTTTCCTCTCTCCTTCCTATAGCTTCTCTTTGTGCTAAATGGTTTGAGTCTTTGAGCAAGAATGATATTTTCTTCCAGTTTTGCTCTCTACTACTTGCATATGCTTCTAAGTTAAGATTTATGATGATGCTTTGATGAGATTTTACAGATTTTAGGTATGCATTGGATAGAAAGAGCTAATTTTTGGGCACTTTGACTAATTTGTTAACCAATATGAGGCTCGTTTAAAGACACAAAGGGATTGTTGGGAGGGAAGAGTTGAAGCCACTATGAGGCCTAATATGTTGTTGCAATATAGGCTGGCCAAGGGAATGTTTAGTTCACCAATGGGAGGGGATTTTAGGAGTCATTTGGGGCTAATATAAAAGAAGTTACATGGCTGATTTAGGAAGCCAACAAGGAGGTAAGCTTTGGCTGATTTTATAGCATCTATATTGTTGAGACATGAGTAGTTTTGAGAGCTGAAGTTGCAACGATTTTTGCTCCATAAGGTGGCTGCATAGTAGGTCAAACTAGGGTTGTTTTAGAGCTAAAAGAGGGGCTTTTTGATGAGCCAGAAGGAGGTTCTTTCAGGATCAAAAGAGGGCTGAAACCAAGCCATGTTGTGGGCATAATTTCCATCATGGTGGGCTCTTGATACGCTTTCCATATGCAATGGTGGAAAGTGATCATGGATTGATTGTGAGATGAGTCCTACATGGTTGTGGAAGGGAACTCTAAGCTCTCTCGAATTGACCATAAGTGTAGTCCCTTCTCCATATGCAATCTCCTATGCATGCACCTTGAAGGTGAAGCCCTTTGGAGTCCGGTTGCAAACAAAGCCCTCGGGACTCCCTTATAGAAGTATGTCCCACAAATGGCTAGTCGAGCAATCTTAAAATCCTTCAAGGAATGTAATAGGAGAATTCGAGTCCATTAGATGTGATTTGTCTAGGATGTTGTCTATCGAAACTGTTGGCTATCTGATAAAGGGAAAAAACGCGAAGCTTTGTGCTGAATGTTAGTTTTCACAAAGTGAAAGCCTCTCATGAAGGCACATGACGTGATAGAAAATGTCGACATGGCTGGAGAATTTTGCATCATGATTGTTAGCCAGGGGTTGTTTGAGAAACCTAATGTGTGCTTGCCAATGATGTTGTCTTTTGGCTACCTCATCCGGGACAAAAACGCAAAGGCTTGCGCTAACTTCAGTTTTGGCAAAGTGAACATCTCTCATGAAAGCAATACAAAGATACAAGAAAACTCTGATTGCATTAACCTTCTAGAAAAACATCCCGCTCTCTCTCTATCTACATGCTTTGCTACTGCTCTCTTTAGCCGATCAGATCGTTGCGCCCTCTGACACTGCCAGCTGCTTGATGTTGAATAGAATTTTCAATCTCTCTCGTATATGTAAGAATTCTCGAGATGTCTGATCCTCCCAGGCTCGATATGACCAAGAGTGTCTGATCCTCCCAGTGTCGAAAATGATCCAGATCACATCCACCAAATTTCATATGGCTTGTGTCCAAGATGTCTGACTACTAGTAGTCTGAATATTACTAATGCTTCCCAGCCAGCTTGTGATGAGGAGATGTCTTATGAGCACGCTAATGATCCAATGCCAACCAGATATTTATGACCGAATCGATGAGCTGATATGAGAGTTAGCAAAGTATTGTCCTAAGTTGTCACTCATCAGATTGAGTATGATACTTTGCTCATCAAATGTGACTCTGACTCGATCAAATTGTTGATATAATTCTTTGCTATACAATAAGAAAGATAGTGTTGATTTGAACAAGGTCAAATCATTGTCCACTGATTCACACGTCATCCTTGCTTTCCAACTGGCATGTCGACGATTATCCTAGTGTTGATGTGACCAGCTGCCTGATGTTGAGTAGAATTTTCAAGTTCTCATATATGTAAGAATTCTCCAGATGTTTGATTCTCCCATTGTCGATACAACCAAGAGTTGATATGATTCCACTCCCTGATGTGGACACATGTTGAGCTGCAAAACTAATTTTCCAATTACGGATGCCCAACTAGTTGTCTGAGTATTCGCGAACCTGATAGTCTTGTTTTGCCTTGATCAGATGATGTCCACTACATTGGGTCCACTAAATTTCATATGGCTTATGTCCCATATGTCTGAGTACAAGTAGTCCAGATATTACCCTTCTTAGCCGACTTGCGAGACGAGCAGATGTCTGATGAGAACCTGATAAAGATCCAGATTGCGTCCACCAAATTTCATCTGGCTTGTGTCCCAGATGTCTGACTATTAGTAGTCCAGACATTAATAATCCTTCCTAGCCAGCTTGTGATGAGGAGATGTCTGATGAGAACCCAAAGCAATTTTTGATGCAGACGAGATTCTAAGCTGAAGTAGTGTGACGACAGAGAGAGAATCTAAATGCGATGTCAAGTCTTCTGTAGAGCACATGCTGTTGGCAAGTTTTATTTATAAAGGAAACCAGAGATTTCACCCATACGGATTCCACCAGAATTTGATCTAAATGGGGATTTGCTTTAGATCAACCTCTATACAGGTGATTCTGGAGCATATAAATGACCAGATGCCAACCAAATGTCTGATATGTTATTGATCCAATCTATAGTCAGATTTTTTATCTGACCCGAATTAGCCTCATTGCGTGAGTGCGTATTGGCACTGGCATCATTGTTATGGTGGGGAATTGTACTAAGCTTTGTTGGTGCAGACATCAGCTCATGTCTTCGTAGCTTCGGACTTGCATCATATCAACTTGAACACTGTGAAGATATGGATTCCTCGATTCCATTGGATCCAAATGGATACATCTAGCACATTGGCAGCCAAGCTGGGTGTTAGAAAATAAGACATAGCTAAATAGATTTTTGAGTAGATTACTTAATGGAGAGAGATAGATTTCACACACAAGAGATTATAGAGTAGAGAGAGAGAGAGAGTACACACGATATACGTGGTTCACCCAATGTGGGCTACGTCCACGGGAAAGCAGCCACTCAATGGCTTTAGCACTTCAAAAGAAGAAGTAGTTTACAAAGGGATTAAACCCTTGATAGAGCTCCCGCCTTGCTTCACTCTCACCACCTCACACTCACCTTATTGCATCAACTTCACACTATATGAAATGTGTGTAGAAATGGCCTCCTTTTATAGGCCAAAAGGGTTGCCCTCTCTTATGAGAGGCAGCCAACACTCACCTTATTGCATCAACTTCACACTATATGAAATGTGTGTAGAAATGGCCTCCTTTTATAGGCCAAAAGGGTTGCCCTCTCTTATGAGAGGCAGCCATGTGTAGCTGCCCTTGTGCGAATAAGTCCAAATCGGACCCTCCAATCCGCCCATGTGTGGCCGCCCTTGTGTAGACAAATCCGCTTTTGAATTCGGCCACCGGCCATTGAATTCGGTCACCGGTCACCGGCCATTGACTTCCGACCACCGACCACCGGCCATTGACTACCGGCCACCGGCCAAACGATCGGTCGTTTTCCGACCACTTTCCGGCCCGTCCGGCCATAATATTCCGGAGAGGAAAAAAAAAAGTTTCGGGGGCTTCCGCCCCCGAGGCCCCTAAAGTTGCCCTTGGTTTTTGACTGTGTGAAAATTTTGGTTTTCGGTGAGTGATTTACCTTTACGCACGATGGCTTCTCCTCATAATGGGGGCCTTACAAATGTGCGCTTTTACCACAGAAAATTACAAGGGTAAATCAGGCTCCATACTTAACAATCTCCCACTTGGAGACTGATCTCCAAACCAAACCTGTGGGATTGCTTTCCATTTTGTCTTCTTATCCTTGAATGCCGATTGAAGATGAGCAAAAGCTCAACTTCTCCTTGTTGACCACCTTTGTAAATGTGTCTGCAGGATTTTCACTTGTATGCACCTTTCCTAGCTTTAGCTGTCCCTCTTCCAAAAGAGTGCGTATGAAGTGATATCTCACCTTAATGTGCTTTGTCCTTGAATGAAAGTCTGAGTTCTTCGCAAGATGGATAGCGCTTTGGATATCACTGTACAAGACACAATTGTTTTGTTTGAATCCAAGCTCTTCTAAGAATCTGTGAAGCCACAGAATTTCTTTTCTTGCCTCCGTCATTGCTACATACTCTGCTTCCGTGGTAGAAAGTGAGACCACTTTCTGCAGCTTTGAAGCCCAGCTTACTGCTGTGCCTCCAACCGTGAAGACATAGCCAGTAGTGCTCCTTCGAGTATCTTTGTCACCTGCCATATCTGCATCAGCATACCCTTCTAGAAAAATATCAGTTTCTCCAAAATACAAAGCATTTGTTGTTGTCCCTTTTAGATACCTAAGTATCCACTTCACAGCTTGCCAATGCTCTTTACCTGGGTTGTCCATGAACCTACTCACAACTCCCACTGCATGTGCAATGTCTGGCCTTGTCTAAACCATAGCATACATTAGAGAACCTACCACTGCAGCATATGGAACTTTAGACATATAGGCTATCTCCTCTTGTGCCTTTGGACACATATCCTTCGTTAGTTTAAAGTGACCAGCCAAAGGTGTAGAAACTGGTTTTGCATTTTGCATTGCAAACCTTTCTAGTACCTTTTTGATGTAATCTTCTTGAGATAGCTTTATTGTCTTCTTCACCCTGTCCCTTGATATTTTCATACCAAGTATCCTCTTTGCAGCACCTAAATCTTTCATTGAAAAAGATTTAAACAGCTCCTCTTTTAGGTCTTTGATGTCCTGCATGTTAGCACTTTCAATCAACATACAACATTAGGATGATGAATTTCCCATCTCCCAAATTCTTCATGTAGACGCAGTGATCCGAGTTGCATCTTGTGAATCCATGATCCAACATCCATCGATCAAACTTCAAGTACCATCGTCTTGATGCTTGCTTTAAACCATACAAGCTCTTCTTTAATCTGCAAACCATTTTCTCCTTACCTTTTACTTCATACCCCTTTGGTTGAAGCATGTAGATTTCCTCCTCTAAGTCACCGTGAGGGAATGCCGTATTTACATCCATTTGCTCGAGATTTAGATCATGAGCAGCCACAAGGCTTAAGACAAGCCTAATTGAGTTCATTTTTACAACAGGAGAAAATATTTCATTGAAGTCAATACCTTTCTTTTGAGAAAAACCTTTTACCACAAGCTTAGACTTGTACCTTTTCTTCCCACCTTCTTCTTCCTTCGGCTTGTGCACCCATTTGTTTTGAAGTGCCCGCTTACCTTTAGGCAACTCAACCAACTCCCATGTTTGGTTGCGATGTAGTGAGTCCATGTCCACTTGCATGCTCTTCGTCCATTCTTCTTTGGATTCATGTTGCATAGCTTTTTCGTATGATTCCGGCTCTCCAGAATCTGAGATCAAGAGATGGTTGAAGGAAGGAACAAACCTTTCTGGAGGTCTACTTGCTCTTGTAGATCTTCGGGGAATAGGTTGAGGCTCCTCATTTGGTTGACGTTGTTGCACATTGTCACCGTTTGCAGTCCTTGAGTCTTCACCGCCCTCAAGCTCCATGTACTCATCACCTGTTTTTTTTGTTTGTTTTCTTTCCAAGTAATCTTTGTACATATTTTGTTCGTTAAAAATGACATCCGTACTCCTTAAGATTTTACCATCTTCAGGATTCCATAGGCGATACCCAAAGTCTCCTTCTCCATAGCCAATGAAGAAACAATTTTTGGACTTTGCATCTAGCTTTGATCTTAGGCTTCTATCTATGTGCATGAAAGCCTCACACCCAAACACTTTGAGAAATGCATAATTCACCGGTTTACCTGTCCATGCCTCTTCTGGAACTCCCCCATCCAATGCCGTTGAGGGTGACCGATTGATTAAGTACACAGACGTACTTACAGCTTCCGCCCAAAGCTCAAGCGGTAGGCATGCATGTAGCCGCATGCTTCGTGCTCGTTCCATGATTGTCCTGTTCATCCTTTCCGAAATCCCATTTTGTTGAGGTGTCCTTGGGTTTGTCCTTTGCCTCCGAATGCCATTGCTAGCACAAAAGCTTTCAAAAGCTTGGCTGCAATATTCGCCTCCATTGTCGGATCTGAAGCATTTAACCTTGGTACCTGTTTCATTCTCCACAAAGGCTTTCCACCTTTGAAATATGGAAAATACATTGAATTTATTCTTCATAACATAAACCCATGTTTTTCTAGTCGCATCGTCTATGAATGTTACATAGCACAATGAGCCACCAAGTGATGGTGTACTTGCAGGACCCCAAACATCAGAATGAACCAACTCAAGTTTTTTATTTTTTCTTTCATTTCCTGATTTTTGAAATTTTACCCTCTTTTGTTTACCATAAACACAATCTTCACAGAACTCTAAGTCCACTTCTTTCAAACCTGGTAGAAGCTTCTTTGTTTGAAGGATTTGCAATCCTTTGGCACTCATATGCCCAAGTCGGTAGTGCCACACCGCACTGTCACCTTCTGTAGTTGCTGCACAAGCTGAAGGTTGCGTGCTAACAGTACACAAGTAAACTGTACCGACTTTTTCTCCCTTTGAGATCTTCCACCGTTTGTTTCCGAATGCAATGTTGTGACCTTCATCGTCCAATTGTCCTGTGGAGATTAAATTTTTGCGAAGAGAAGGAACATGCCTAACATCTTTAAGCTTCCATTCATTTCCGTTAGCAGTTTTGACAGAAACTGTACCTTTGCCGGCAATCTCACAAGCTTCATCATCTCCCAAGTATACATACCCAAAATTACCTTTGGTGTAGTCTTGGAAATGTTGCTTGTGTGGTGTCGCATAGAATGAAGCCCCGGAATCTACTATCCAGGAATTAGACACATTGTCTAATGAGAGAATTAGAGCATCTTGCTCTACTTTACCTGCCACATTGGCCTCCGATGTTGGCTTGTTGTCTTGAAACTCTGTCTCCTTCTTCTTCTTGGACCAGCAATCCTTCTTGACGTGGCCCTTCTTGCCGCAGTTCCAACATTCAAGAACCGACTTTGTGCGTGACTTGCTCCGCCTTGAGCGATTACGACCCTTTTGGTTTTTGAACCTCTCCTTAGACCTTCCTCTTGTTTCCACTGATAGTGCAGCACTTGATGATTCTCCTGTGCTTCTCCTTCGCATTTCCTCGCTTAGGAGAACACCCACAACATCATCAAACTTAAGAGTATTTGTGCCAGAGATAGAATTACTTACAGCCATCACAAGGCTGTCCCAACTATCCGGTAGAGATGATAGTATAAGGAGAGCCCGCACTTCGTCATCGAAATTGATTTTCACTGATCGAAGTTGACTTATGTTTTTGTTAGAGTCATTTAGGTGTTCTGCAACTGAACCATTCTCTGCCATCTTTAGATTGAACAAGCGCTTCATAAGAAATACCTTATTGGATGCCGATGGTTTCTTGTAGAAGTCGTCAAGTGACTTCATCAAGTCCTCCGTGGTCTTCATCTCCGAAACATTGAAGGCCACCGTTGATGCCAAGCTTAACCGGATTGTTCCCAGTGCCTTTCGATCAAGGAAAATCCATGCTTCATCTTGTTGAGAGAGAAGGAGAGAGCACAGAAGTAGAACCCCAAAGTGTGTAGAATACACACATGAGATGATGTATATATAGAGGGGACCTGGGTGCCATATATAGAGAAGCCATATATTGAGTAGCTTCACATATAAGCTCAACACCCCCGCTCAAATAAGGGTCCCTAACTGTGGATGAAAAAACCCTTGGGGGATCAAGGGAAAAACCCACAGCTCTATATACACCCACCGTTATATTATAAAAATCATTGAATATACAAATGTTTACGAGGAGCTACATCACTCCTTTTACAATGAATGTTTTATGAGGAGTTACATTACTCCTATTCTATCAAATACAATAATGAATACAAAGGTTCAATAAAGAGGTGTAAAAGCTATCGATTAGCTTGTGATCAAAAGTGTCTCCGTGAATCTGTTGTGTAGCTTGTCATCAATATCGCATCACCAAACATGTCTTCATGTTGTCATCAATATGGCATCACCAAACATATCTTCATAAATCTTTTATTGTCACCAAGTTTGTCTTCATAAAATCAATTCTTTGATCAATCCTACATAGATCATAGACTCCAAAAAAAAAACATGTCATGAAAATTATTAGCATCGTTAATGAAATAATTACGTTCACAATGCCATAAGAGATGGTTCGCGACGCCACTCTTTTGACGACATATATACGCATGACAACATATGGTACATAAAGTATAAACGTAAAAGTACAAAATGTGTGATTACGTGATACAAATGATATGTGTATATACTACATAAAACAACATTTATCAATGTAGTGATCAATGAATACCATCAAAGTATTAACAAAATATCATCATTATATCAATAAAAATGAATAAATGATCATGGTATCAACGAAAAGCATCATGATATCACCGAGAATAATCATTGTATCAACGAAACAACATCATGGCATCACCGAGAATAACCATGGTATCAACGAAACAACATCATGGTATCACCGAGAATAACCATGGTATCAACAAAACATCATCATGGTATCAACAAAAATCACCATGGAATCAACGAAATATCATCATGGAATCACCGAGAATAACCATGGTATCAACGAAATATCATCATGGCACCACCGAGAATAACCATGGTATCAATGACATATCATCATGGTATCAACGAAAATCACCATGACCAAAGTATTAACAAAACATCATCATGGTACCATCAAAATCACTATGGTATCAATGAGAAATTATCAATAAAACGACGTAAACTATATCTCTAAAAGAATAATTATACGAGAATCAATGAACGAGTATATCATATAACAAAAGATCATGTACCAACAGTAGCTCGATAGAATTTGGACGATCATCAACGGCTCGACTGAATCGGAACGATGTGTAACTGGCTTCTGCAGCAAAGTTACGTCAGTAACAAATATATGATTGATGAAGAAAAATATAATTGAGAAGTTTTCAATTATGAGAAAAATCAAAAGCAAAAAGTAAAATTTTGATTTTCAAACATATTCGCAATCCGAAACGATAACCCAAAATCGGTGCAGAATTTAGAGAAACTTTCTTCTGCAAAGTTATAGACCACATCGATTCCAATCCCCATCGCGGGTAGTTTCTTCTGCAAAGTTGTAGAACACATCGATTCCGGTCTCTCACGCGGGTAGTTTCTGCAAAATCGTTTTCAATAAGCAGAAAAATAAAAAACAAAAAACGGAAATTGCTTTTTAGGTATGTACGCAGTCCGCGAACGATAACTCAAAATCGATGCAGAATTTGAAAACACTTTCTTCTGCAAAGTTGTAGACCACATCGATTCCGGTCTCTTACACGGGTAGTTTCTGTAAAATCGTTTTCAATAAGCAGAAAAATCAAAAACAAAAAAACGGAAATTGCTTTTCAGGTATGTACGCAGTCCGCGAACAATAGCTCAAAATCGGTGTAGAATTTGAAAACAATTTCTTCTGCAAAGTTGTAGACCACATCGATTCCAGTATCTGTGGAGGGTAGTTTCTGCAAAATCGTTTTCAATTAGCAGAAAAATCAAAAACAAAAAGCGGAAGTTGCTTTTCAGGTATGTACGCAGTCCGCGAACGATAACTCAAAATCGGTGCAGAATTTGAAAACACTTTCTTTTGCAAAGTTGTAGACCACATCGATTCCGGTCTCCCGCTTGGGTAGTTTCTGCAAAATCGTTTTCAATGAGCAGAAAAATCAAAAACAAAAAGCGGAAGTTGCTTTTCAGGTATGTACGCAGTCTGCAAACGGTAACTCAAAATCGGTGCAGAATTTGAAAACACTTCCTTCTGCAAAGTTGTAGACCGCATTGATTCCGGTCTTCTTGACGGGTAGTTTTTGCAAAATTGTTTCTAATTAGCAGAAAAATCAAAGACAAAAAGTGGAAGTTGCTTTTCAGGTATGTACGCAGTCCGCGAGCGATAACTCAAAATCGGTGCAGAATTTGAAAAAACTTCCTTCTGCAAAGTTGTAGACCACATCGATTCCAGTCTCCCTAGTGAGTAGTTTTTGCAAAATCGTTTCTGATCAGGAGAAAAATTGAAAACAAAAATGTACTGCTCTGATACCATGTTGAGAGAGAAGGAGAGAGCACAGAAGTAGAACCCCAAAGTGTGTAGAATACACACATGAGATGATGTATATATAGAGGGGACCTGGGTGCCATATATAGAGAAGCCATATATTGAGTAGCTTCACATATAAGCTCAACACATCTGCCATTGTTGCGGGCTTCTTCGCAAGACCGCCTAGTGGCAAATAGAGGTCCTTCTGGTAGAGATAGTCTTCAATCAGCATCTTCCAATGTTGATAGTTTTTGTTGTTGAACTTTTCAATCTTGAGCTTCCCTTCCTCCGCCATAACTCCCACTCAATTCAAGGAATCCTTTCCTTGAGATAATTTAGCTACGAGCAAACCTTGCTCTGATACCAGTTGTTAGAAAATAAGACGTAGCTAAATAGATTTTTGAGTGGATTACTTAATGGAGAGAGATAGATTTCACACACAAGAGATTATAGAGTAGAGAGAGAGAGAGAGAGAGAGTACACACGATATACGTGGTTCACCCAATGTGGGCTACGTCCACGAGAAAGCAGCCACTCAATGGCTTTAGCACTTCAAAAGAAGAAGTAGTTTACAAAGGGATTAAACCCTTGATAGAGCTCCCGCCTTGCTTCACTCTCACCACCTCACACTCACCTTGTTGCATCAACTTCACACTATATGAAATGTGTGTAGAAATGGCCTCCTTTTATAGGCCAAAAGGGCTGCCCTCTCTTATGAGAGGCAGCCATGTGTAGCCGCCCTTGTGTGAATAAGTCCAAATCGGACCCTCCAATCCGCCCATGTGTAGACAAATCCGCTTTTGAATTCGGCCACCGGCCACCGGCCATTGACTTCCGACCACCGGCCACAGGCCATTGACTACCGGCCACCGGCCAAACGATCAGTCGTTTTCCGACCACTTTCCGGCCTGTCTGGCCATAATATTCCGACGAGGAAAAAAAAAGGTCTCGGGGGCTTCCGCCCCCGAGGCCCCTAAAGTTGCCCCTGGTTTTTGATAGTGTGAAAATTTTGGTTTCCGGTGAGTGATTTACCTTTACGCACGATGGCTTCTCCTCATAATGGGGGCCTTACAAATGTGCGCTTTTACCACAAAAAATTACAAGGGTAAATCAGGCTCCATACTTAACACTGGGGACACATATTGGAACCACCCATTAAAGAACTCCAACAGGAAGAACTGACAAGAAATCATCCCTTCTCAAAATTCAAGTTAAGCTTACCCGAAGCAATAGTTGAAATCCAAACCAACATTGGGGTATCTATGACATCCATAATCACATGTTTCATATACAACAGCATAAAAATAGTGAAAGTTTCACCTTGCAAGATGCTTTTGAAAACACCATTGACCAGAACATGTCAACGTCCTACCCTAAAAACTTCTCAAATAGTTCAGACTTGGATATAAAACTTTGCATGTTCCAACAAAAAGTGAACACAAGAAGATGAGTTGATATATAAGTTCACTAACTTTAGAGGTTTCAAGTTAAAGGTAGATAAGAAGCTACACCATGATAAACATTTGCAAATTACAAGATTTGAAAAGCAACCTAAATATGCCAATAAATATAGAGGGAACAAAGCTCTGTCAAAAACACATTTGTCTTTATAATGTCACTCGCATACATATCTTGCAAGGGAATTGCGGAGTACTCTTGCATTTTGTCGTGGCACTCGTGATGGTTGTCGTGGTAAGTGCGAGCTCGGAGCAATCTCCCTTTAGATGCCTTCTTCCATGTCCAGAAGCATGTTATGGAGTATGCAACATGTAACTATGATTTTGGATAGCTCTTTGGGCCTTGGACATGCAACTTTACCATTTAGATAGCGCCATTGATTCTCCAACCGCCCAAATGCCCTCTCTACTACAATGCGTGTAGAGGATAGTTTGAAGTTGAACCTCATCTCCCTACTTGTTTGAGGAAGCACATAAGGAGTCATCAGCCAATCAGAAAGAGCATAGCCACCATTTGCAACTACATACTCGCGGATTGTTAGATTTCTGTTCCAAAAGCTTCGACCATTCAAGTAGAAACCTTGCTCAACACATTGAGCAAATGAGGAGTTACTTAAAATTCTTTTGTCATTAGCTGAACCTGGCCAACCTGCAAAAACATCCATAAACCTGAGATCCATGTCCACAATGCATTGCACACTCATGGAGTAGTTTTTGTTCCGATCAAACCAATCGACACCGCTCTCACATTTTGGCTTCTCCATATTGACACGAGTCACATCAAGAGCTCCACAACAATTCGGAAGACCACGTTGAAGGAAAAAACCTCTCTTTACTTCTTCCATATGCAAGGGATCTCTTGGCCAAAAAATGAAGTGGACACGATACTCAAGCAAAGCATTCACAAATTTCCTTATTACTTTTGAGACAGTAGCTTTACCAACACCAAAATGCTCGCTAATGTCAATCATCCTTGCTCCGCTTGCCAGTCGAAGAAGAGCTATTGCAACTTGCTTCTCCACAGGTAGAATTCTTCCATCAACTCGAGTTAGAGATGTTGGTATTGCTCCTTGTTGCAAGCTTGGACGAAGTAAGTGGCTTAAATGTTGGAACAATGGCATCGGCAGCCTGAAAATTTCTTTGAATCTGCAATCATCACCTCGAACAGCTGAGACATAATGATTCCACCAATCTAATGATCTTGGCTTCACGTAGAACTCTGAGATACTGCAATATTCTTGTGCGATGTGTGACACTTCCATCCCATAGCAAGCATTGAGGTAGGTTAGTAAAAAGGTGGTGCTTCCAGATGAGGTGAAGTACCTTGTAATCAATGACTTGTGGAGTATGTTGGCATGCGTAGACTGATTGCCTTTTTTGTGTAAAAGAAGTAAACTTAGGATGGAGGCTACCATGCCAAGCATGGCAATGACCATGGCTTGAAGCTTATCAGAGAAAGGCATTTAGAGGGGCTGCCAACTGCTCAAAAACTGTGGAAAAACCAGAGAAACAAAACTAAGAGCATTTGGGTAAGGGTGGAAGGCTTGGATGCAGTAGTACAACACACAAATAAAGAGACATGACAACATGTGGGCGAGGGAGGCTTCCCGCTGGAGGAGAGGAGAGAAGCGGAGATGCAAGGAGGGAACTCTGGACCTAAATTGGAAGCATGACTTTGGGTCTGTTTTGAATTTGAATTAGAAGCGTGACTTTCAAGTGCTCAACGTGTGGCCAGAAGTTGTTTTGAACATAAAAAAGTCCGGAGCCCTTAAGTGGCCCACTTTTAGGCTCATTTCCTTCGTGGAAACAGGCCCTAACGTGTGTGCGACGGTGGGAGTGGGACACAGAGTGGGCGTCGTCACTCATGAGCAATAGACGGCTTGCCTCTATGGTGACAAGTGTGGGGTTAGATGACCATTGAGGATTACCAACCGCTGTAATGCAGTATTAACGACATATACTCAAGTGTAGCTTGTGCGTGGAGGTCTGAGAGAGCGAGAGAGAGGGAGAGAGTGAGAGAGATGGGTGAGGACGTGCAGCAGCGCCGGCTTGCGCTGGCAGGAGGGCTTATCGTGGCGGGTCTCGCAATTTTGCTCCGAATAGCACTGGCGTTGAAGCGAAGAGTGAAAGCTAGCTCTGGGAAGGCGCAGCTGCTGCCAGGGGGTCCTCCCGCGTGGCCCATTGTAGGGCACTTGCCTCTGCTGATGAAGGGGCTACCCCATCAAGTGCTGGGAAACCTCTACCTCAAGGAGGGCTACGGTCCAATCGTGGGCCTTCGCCTGGGCTCCCAGCGGGTAATAGTGGTGTCCAGCCCTGCATTCGCCAAGGAGCTGCTCCTCACGCACGACAAACTCTTTGCCAACCGCGTCCGCCTTGCCTTGACAGACCACCTCTGCTATGGCTTCAATAAGGGGGTAGCCTTCACCACCTACAACGCGCGATGGGTGTGGATGCGTCGGTTTGTAACTCAGGAGCTCCTCTCTGCCAATCGGTTACAGAAGCTCGCCCACGTTCGCTATGACGAGATGCGCAAGCTCATGCGTAGCCTTCACCAAGCTTCCCAGGGTGGCACGCGAGCTGTGGATGTGGGAGAGGCTGTTGGCTACATGACTGCTGACACCACGGCTCGCCTTGTGCACTCCACAACCCTTGGTGAGGCTGCCACGGACCTTCCAGAGATCGTCCGCCGCTGCGTGGAGGTGTCGCGCCCCACTCTCGGCGACTTTTTCCCTTTCCTCGGCTTCCTTGATGTCCTTCCCAAGCGCAGAATGAGGCTTGTCCACGACCGTCTTGACAAAATCTTTGACTCCATCATCAAGGAAAGGCGGAGACTCATGGCCAGGGAACCGCCGAAAGAGCTCCCCAATGACTTTCTACAGGTAGTCACTCTCTTCATCCTTGTTAAATAGTAGCTCTTGTGATATGGTGATACCGTCAGCTCTCTGAGCTTGGAGGCTACTTATAAAAAGAGATGAGATTGGGTATGCAGGCTATGCTTTCTACAGGGAATAGCAATACTGTGGAGGAGGAAGACGATATGACAGATCGTGATGCGAAGGCACTGATGATGGTATGAACTTTTTCCTGTGTAGCGAATGTAGAAATGCTGAATATTGAGCGAGCATGAGGGCTGACGTCGTCTGCGTCTGCGTCTGCGCGTTGTAATGCAGGACATTTATGGCGCTAGTATGCACTCTACCAAAGCCACCACGGAGTGGGCCCTTGCTGAGCTGCTTCGCAATCCCGAGTGTCTGCAGAGGCTGCGCCAGGAGGTGGACGATGTGACTAGACGTACTGTCGAAGAAGGCGGATCGGATCATGCTACTGCAAGAGGTCTGCGTATGGACGTAGTGACGGTTGAAGTAGTGCAGAAGATGCCATTTTTAGAGTGTGTAGTGAAGGAAGCGCTACGGCTACATTCTGCTGCACCTCTGCTGCCTTCTCGCATCTCAAGCGCAGATTGCAAGATGGACAAGTACTTTGTGGCGAAGGGCACACAGGCGATTGTGAACATGTGGGCCATAGCACGAGATCCAGCCATTTGGGAGAAACCGGAATGCTTCTGGCCGGACAGGTTTGAAGCGTCGTCGAAGATGAGCTTCGATGCCGGAGGTCAGCACTATGAATTTCTGCCCTTTGGATCGGGTAGACGCATGTGCCCCGGCATGCGCCTGGGCCTGTCCACAGTTCAAGTCATCCTGGCTAATTTCGTTAAATTCTTCGATTGGGAGTTGCCCCATGGCGTCAGCCCCTCCACCATCGACATGAGCGAACAGTTCGGGGTAGCTTGCAACAAGAAGTTTCCCATGATGGCCATTCCCAAACTTAGGCATTCCCTTCCTCCTTAATGCGCTGTTCTATTGGCTATTACATCGTTTTTCTCGATTTTTACTGCATAAATGCTGGGCTAGCCTTGTAATTTCTTGGGTCGGTCACTCATCGTTTCAATTTTTCGAGAGGGAGAATTTAATTAAATAGAAGCAAAACTCCTTGTTTGTTACTCCTTCCATACGAAGTAAGATGAAAGTGTGGCCTTGATTATTGCTTGTTTTTGTGGAATGTGGAAATAATTGCTTTTTGTCCAATTAGGCCCCTATCAGATGCTAGCGTCGAACAAAACCCAAAGAGTGTAGCTTTGGGTGCATTTGCTGTCACACCAGGTGGACAAAAGTTGATATTTTTAATTTTTTATTCGTCGATCAAAACCCAAAGAGGGTAGCTTTGGGTGCATTTGCTGTCACACCAGGTGGACAAAAGTTGATATTTTTAATGTTTTATTCCATATACATCGAACGGGTATAGCCTAGTTGGTATGGCGCCCGCAATTTTTCAATGGCGGCGTCGGATCATCCACTCATTGCACATTGTGTTGCTAGTTGTGTGTGTGTACGCCATGAAGTAAGGATGTGTGAGGGGTTTGGCGTGAGTAATTTTGCAAAGCATCGGACACCCTCTTCCATGAATCGTTTTTTGCCACCTCAAATGCACACGTTTAGATGGACGTGACAAGCCTTAATGCAACGGGTCAATACAACTCTCTCTCTCTCTCTCTCTCTCTCTCTCTCTCTCTCTCTCTCTCTCTCGTGTTGTGGCCCGGTGAACAATGCATCGTAACTTAGAAGGCTCCCCCATAGGCCCTTGAGAGGTGTTTATAGAGGGTAGTCAAAAGCAATTGGAAGAGCTCGAGAGCCTATTGCGAGCTACATCTATGATCTACCTCCTTGTAGTAATGCTTGCTTCGATAGAAGGCGCTTCAATTATTCCCTAGATTGAAGTAAACACCTTTTCATGGGTTGAAACCACTTTGGTGCATGGGTTGATCTACCAAAGTTTATGTTGCTTTTGCCACATCACCAAGGTGTTCACAGAGGGCAATCAAAAGAAATTGGAAAAGCGCGAGAGCCTATTGCGAGCTACATCTATGATCTAGCTCCTAGTATTTCTTGCTTCAATAGAAGGCGCTTCAATTATTCCCTGGATTGAAGTAACACCTTTTCATGGGTTGCAACCACTTTGGTGCATGGGTTGACCTACCAAAGTTTATGTTGCTCTTGCCACATCACCAAGGTAGTGCGCTCGACTTGTTGAAGTATGGCTCTATGGAATGCGCCTTCTCTTTGAGCATGCCCTCTACCCGATGAAAGGCCCTCCACATTGGACATTGCTCTTAGCAAGCAAAGAAGAAAACATGAGGCAAGAGGGTGTTTGTTACTTCTATTGGTAAGCTCTATGGTTAAATTAAGTAATCTATTTCCTTGCGGAAGTCGGTGATTAGAATGGTTTTGGTCACTATCCATTGGGGAATTATGTTACTAGTAAGGGGGTGATCACGTCGACGGCCCAATAGACGCTCAACAGTTTGAAATTGAGCGCAATAGGCGTAGTTACCAATTACTGATAACTACGCCTTGTGTGACCACCACCTAAATGAAGTATTTTATTAGACTCCACATGGGAGTTCCAAAATGATAAGCTCTCAACTTTTGAGAAAATGTTTGGCTCATTTAGACAAACTCATACATGACCTAGTGAGTGTTGTTGCGGAGGAAAATACATGTCTTCCATTATTGTAACCACCATCTTCAACCCGGAAATAGTTTTTGCTTTCTTTGTGTTCCACGATGTTCTGCCAATGATTGTATTTTCCATTTTCAAAGACAATATATGTTCTAGCCAATGATAATAAGACTAGCATGGCAAGGAAGGACTTACAAACCATTAGATGCACCCATGCACCATGTAAAGGATTGTATACCTCATGTGTAGTCAATAAGGACCATTGACAATGAACACAAATCTCTCTCTCCCCCCCCCCCCCCCCCCCCCCCGCTCTCTCTTGCCATATTTGTGCCTCTGCACACATATACCCAAATCTTAGTCTTTTGGCTTCGAGCGTTGGCTTCAACCTGGAAAAGACAATTTGCCTTCACACCTCTCCTACTCTAGCCTACTTGCTTACATATCTACCTCTTATCTAGCTTGCAAGTAAAATATAGCATTAATAAACGTTTACATAATCTTCCAGGTAATCAGCGTGGTATGAGGAGAAAAGGGCCCATGATTGTCAATGTAACCAATAGACACTCACTTGAGAGCTGAAATGTTATGCAACCAACCCCAACTTTGGAAGTGCAATTGGTCGCAATAGCTCTTATTACATTCTTTTGCTTGCTTAGATCTCTACCTCTTTCTTGGGAGCAACATATGGAAGCATTGTTAAATATCACTTTATATGTTGCAGATCGATTGTCCATTCCTTCCTCTATCGAGGATTTACCTTGGGCTACAAATGCTACGTAGATCAATGGTACATATTGCATACATAAACACGATATCAAAAGGTGGGGGTCCAAATTTGCTAATGTGATCATATAGAGCATTCCATGCTGAGAGAGAAGTAAGATCCATTGTGATCATACATCCTCAAGTGCCTTCCAAATGCATGAAAATTGACTTAACTTTGATGTTGGCTTCATCATTGGGACTGGAGCTTGCTCCTATGGATTTGTAGCTCTCTTACTTGTTTGCATCTTTGTCTTGGTCTCGTGACTCTAATATAGTAGTAACGGAAATCATCAACTAATTTAGTATCGTGGAGCTATTTATCCTTTCCTTGTAGGTCTACCTTTTGTTAGTTTAATGCCACCAGATTGGGGCTACACAATGGGTATGTTAGTAATGGTAAGGTGGATATACATCTTTGATGAGCATACAATGGGTAATGCATGGTGTTTCGATAATTCTAATGATCCATAGTCTCTTTTACTTGCTTTTCCATTACTTATTGATGATTCAACAGGTATTGTGGACTCCTATTGTTTCCTGATATTATCCTTCAAAACATCCGGCCTATTTTATAAGACGTGATGGTAACCTTTAAAAAACCTACAAAATTCAGAAGAATTTGATATGAACGCCTTCAAAAGTAGTCAATTGATTTGTAAAGCTTTCAATATGTAGGTCTTCCATATTTTGGTGCTTTATAAAAACAATGGTGTAGTCCTCGAGCATTCTCACAATTTATGCATCGTTTTGTAGAGGTGAAAGTAGTCAATTGACTTGTAAATCTTTCAATATGTAGTTCTTCTATATTTTGGTGCTTTATAAAAAAAATGGAGTAGTCCTGGAGCACTCTCACAATTTATGCATCCTTTTGTGGAGGTGAAAGCTTTGTAGCAGCGGGGCAAGGGGGCAGCCTTGCTTGATCAAACACTTGACCTCAAACCCTCCCACTACCTTGTTGTTGAAGAGAAGAAAAGAGTAACTTCCTTCCCCCAGTGTATGAACTATCGCACACATTCTGTGTCCAAACCCAAAGCCTTCATGAATGCCTCAATGTAGGACCATGAGATTCTATGGTAAGCCTTATCTAGGTCAAGCTAGAGGAGGATACATTCTTGCTTGGTGAAAGAAGTGTATTCAATGCCAACCATGGAAGCCAAGATGTTGGCATAAATTGACCTTCCTTTTATGAACCCATGGTGGTGGGGGGTGATGATTCTGTTCAAGGTTGGATCCAGTCTTAGAGAAATCGCCTTAGCAATGATCTTGTACGCGTCTATCATCATGGAGATAGGCCGCTAGTGCTTTAGCAAAGAGTAACATATCAATCTGTGAATAGGTTTGATCACACCTCTTTTCAGGCTGTCATCCAATTGCCCCTCCAACAGACCCCTGTTACCTAGCTGTGCTATTGGGATTTTCAAATCCTCCGAATTTGATAGCTAGTCCATCCCACCCAGGGGACTTTTCCTTCCCCATCACCTACAAGGTAGTCTAACATTCATCAACAGATATTGGCCTCTCCAATGCTTTTGCTTCAGTAGACAGTATATCACATTTGACAGTGCCAAGCAGAAGGGCTTTGGCCTCCTCGACCCCTTGATTGCAAACTTTCGACTAACCAATAATTTGATTGAGATGGTTGATTGAGCATGAGCTTGGCCATAGCATTGTGGTCTCTTACTATGTTCCCTCTCTCGTCAATGATTGCTATATTAGAGTCCCTTCTTCTTTTAACTTTGAGAGATCTGATGAAATGATCTTGGCTAGCAGGTTCGGGTTTGAGGACATGTCATAAAATCTAATATCTAACCAACCCAAATGATTTTCTCATATTAAATTGATCATTTGAAGGCGGGAGAATAAACGGGAACAAGGGTTAGTAGGATATAGACATGTGCTTATAGATCTATCTCAAAATGGGGCCAATGGTCTATCAAAGAGTAAGGCTAACCAATGGATCATAAAGACCTTAGGGTTACCTTCATTGAAGACCTCTGATAGAGTTTTCATCTCATGAAGCAATTCCTTGCAAGCGATGCAAAGAACAAAGTGCTTACTGAATTCAACTTACTGAATGAACCCAGCCCAAGCTTGAGGGGCTTAAGGGCCGAGCTTGTGTGAGAACTAGGACCAAGGTTGAGGGGCTTGAGGTGGCACAAAAGTCAAAATGAATCCCTACAAGGAGGGGACGAGCCATGCAAGAAGGGGGGGTGGCTGCTTGACCACTCTCTCTCCCAAAGGGCACCCCTTGCCCAAGTGGCAAGTAGGACACATGCCAAACCCCTAGCTAGGTTACCCTCATGGTGTGCCTAAAGCCTACTGGTTGGCCTTCCAAGGGTTCCGATGATAATTTAGTGGATTTAGTTAATTGTTTTAGCATTTATCAAGTCCTCTCTCTCAAAGGGGAAAGGGGGACACTTGTTCCAAGGCTACCCTTGTTACTTGGTATGACTCTTGCTTGTGATTGGCTAGGCCTGGAGCGGTCCAATGAGCTTCAAGCATGAGCTACAAGGGGGGGGTCGACCAAAGCAAGTAGGGGGACTACTTAGGAGGTATACTCTTCCACACACACTCAAAAATTCTCATTGTGTAAAGTGCAAAGTGCAAGAGCTCCCTCTCCTTCTCCAAGCAAGTAGAGAGGTTGAGAGCCTACACCAACACTCTTGGCTATGGAATGCAAATCCAACCAAGAGCCATGCTTCAATGCTTAAGCTTGCCATCCTCACTATCTTCATTACTATGCTATTATGTATGCTAGCAAAGAAGAGTGATGATAAGTGAGGAACTAGTTCTTTCTCCTATGAAATGTTTCTTCTTCCTCTTCCCTACCCTCATTCCCTGCTAACTCTCTCCACCTTCGAAGGTGTTTGAAGTCTTGGGACTGAGGCTTGGGATAGTTAAACCTTTCCACAAATTTTATGTTATGCTTGTGATTCATGAAGCTTTCCATCTTCATTGCATCACCTAGGTCACAAGGAACACAAAGATTGTATTGTAACAAGTCTCTCTTGCTGGGAGAAATCATAATACAAACGCCTATTGGAGGGGGAACCGGCTCCACATAAATCCGGTCCTCAATTGTTGTCATGTTCTCTAAATTCTCTCTCTTGCAAAAGTATTGTTCATGTCAAGTTAACTAAATGCTATGTTTATGTTGCTACCATCCATTATGTTCACTCGCTATTCTCACAAAGTAATTTCATTAAAGTACTTTCTCTAATTTTCGCTACTCTCAAGTTAATAGGCCAATTCGATTACATTGGTATCAGAGCATTTGGTTTCTCTTTTCTTGCTTAAGAATAGAGGTTCTTAAGTAGCCTATAAATGGTTGATTTTGTTAATTATATTAGGGTAAGTGGAACTGGGATCTATTATCGATTTTGTTGACCCCACTATGTGGGATATGGTGCACACCTCGAGAGCTTCGGACTTAATAATGGAGTCTTTTTAGACTTGCCTACGGCTTTACCATTATTGACCCATAAGAAGTCCGAAAGGAGCTAGCCCTCGGTAACTCTGCTATGTTAGACCTACTCCACTACTCTCTATAATTAACCACTTCGAGCCATGGGTGTAGATACTTAAGATCCGATTTTCACAAGCTAAGAGGAGCGGCAACTAAGCTTTTGAATTGCCAAAGCATACACTAAGTACGTACACAAATTTTGTTAACATGGTTGACAATAACCAAGAGAGTAGAATGACCATTGATAGCTTTGATTTTGCACATGAAGGTGCTAATGATGATGCCCCCATATTTGTTAATTATCTCATTACTAGGTTGCAACAAGCTATGGGTGACCCTGCTTTGCAAGATGAAGTTACTCAACAACTTTGCGCTTATGGGATTTCCCTTCCTCTCCAAGAGGAGAGAGAGCTTAGAGGCCTCTTGAAGAGACCCCAAAAAAAAGACTCTCTCCCATACAAGAGGAGGAATCCAAAGAGCAAGAAAACAATGAAACTCTAAGTTCCTCTAAAGATGTGACTCCACGAAGAAGGCGGTCTAGATGATCGTCAACTCCTCCGAAGAGGAAAAGATCAACACACAATCCTTCTCCTCATCGTTCTGAAAGGAAAGAGAGGAAACAAAGGAAGAAAAGGGCAAGAAAGAGGTCACCCTCTTCTCCTTATTCTTCACCTTCCTCCTCTTTCGATGAAAGTTATGGCTAAGGTCGCAAAAGCTAACGAAGTTTAAAGAGGGAGGAAAGAGTATCTCTTTTCTCACCTATGATGGCACCTTTGGTGCCATCGACAAAGTGTTGGCCTTCATCCAACAATTTGATGCGGCCTTTGGAGATGAAGACTTCACGTCGTCCTCCAAGCTACGCCATGTAGCTATGCACTTCCAAAAGTCAGCTCGTCCTTGTGGCAACAACAAATACCCAAAGAGATGGCTTACCAACTCAAGTTTCCCAACCATTGGCTCATACACAATGCTTTTCATGTGAGCCTACTCAAGCCCTACAAAGGAGAACCACCAATTGAACCAACTATTGAAGACCCTCCCGAAGTTGAAGACCAAAAAGAGGTGCTACAACCCGAAGCTATTCTTCGGCATGAAGACAAGGTACTACGACATGGTAAGATTATCCGATGGTATCTTATTAAGTTCAAAAATTATCCTTTTGAAGATGCTAAATGGATGCAAGGAATGTAGCTTAATGATAGTATGAACCTTGTCAATGCTACATTAGAGTAAACAAATGTACAAATTTCTTTTAAATGACCCATGTTTTTGTCTTATAAGATTAGTTCTTTTTTTAATTGTGCACAAATTTAAATAGTATGCATGCTTAGAATCATGTTTGTGATGACGACGTCTCTCAAATACCAAGTAGAATTTGTCACTCTACTTTGGGAGAATAAAATGGACTAAAGAGCAGACATGCTTGTGGCAGCTATGTATCGATTAGTCATCCATCTTGGAAAGATGTCGTAGGGTAAAAAGGGATCCTCTACCTGCTAAGTAAGATTGACTAATGACTAAGGCTTTATCACTTCTATTTCATAGTCGAGGACGATTATGATTTTAAGAGAGAGATAATGTCATAAAATCTAATATCTAACCAACCCAAATGATTTTCTCATATTAAACTAATCATTTAATGTGGGAGAATGAACGGGAACAAGGGTTAAGATATAGACATGTGCTTATAGATCTATCTCAACACAAGGCCAATGGTAATGGGGCCCAAATGAGAGATGGTCTATCAAAGAGCAAGGCTAACCAATGGAGCATAAAGACCTTAGGGTTAGCTTCACTGAAGACCTCCAATAGTTAGTGTTAAAAGTCCTTTAACCTTAGGTAGGCTAGGGTTGTGCTTGAGGTGGGAACCCGGCCCAAGCTTAAGGTGCTTGACATGCCTGATGACTGAGATGCTTGAGGTGCTTGATGATTGAGGTGCTTGAGGTGCTTGTCATGCTTGAAATGCTAGGGCTGTACTTGAGGTGAGAACCCAGCCCAAGCTTGAGGGGCTTAAGGGCCAAGCTTGTGGTGAGAACTAGGCCCAAGGTTGAGAGGCTTGAGGTGGCACAAAAGTCAAAATGAATCCCTACAAGGAGGGGGCAATCCATGCAAGAAGGGGGGGTGATTTCTTGACCACTCTCTCTCCCAAAGGGCACCCCTTGCCCAAGGGGCAAGTAGGACACATGTCAAGCCCCTAGCTAGGTTTCCCTCATGGTGTGCCTAAAGCCTATTGGTTGCCCTTCCAAGGGATCCAATGATAATTTAGTGGATTTAATTAATTATTTTAGCATTTATCAAGTCCTCCCTCTCAAAGGGGAAAGAGGGACACTTGTTCCAAGGCTACCCTTGTTGCTTGGTATGACTCTTGTTTGTGATTGGCTAGGCCTAGAGGGGTCCAATGAGCTTCAAGAATGAGCTACAAGGGGGGGGGGGGTCGACCAAAGCAAGTAGGGGGCCTACTTAGGGGGTATACTCTCCCACACACACTCACACACATTCTCATTGTGTGAAGTGCAAAGTGCAAGAGCTCCCTCTCCTTCTCCAAGCAAGTAGAGAGGTTGAGAGACTACACTAGCACTCTTGGCTATGGAATGCAAATCCAACCAAGAGCCATGCTTCAATGCTTAAGATTGCCATCTTCTCCATCTTCATTACTATGCTATTATGTATGCTAGCAAGAGGAGTGATCATAAGTGAGGAACGAGTTCTTTCTCCTATGAAATGTTTCTTCTTCCTCTTCCCTACCCTCATTCCCTGCTTAGAGCTCTCTCTACCTTCGAAGGTGTTTGAGGTCTTGAGACTGAGGCTTGGGGCAGTTAAAGCTTTCCACAGAGTTTCTGTTATGCTTGTGATTCATGAAGCTTTCCATCTTCATTGCATCACTAGGTCACAAAGAACACAAAGATTGTTTTGTAACAAGTCTCTCTTAATGGGAGAAATCATAATACAAATGCCTATTGGAGGGGGGACCGGCTCCACATAAATCCGGTCCTCAATCGTTGTCATGTTCTCTAAATTCTCTCTCTTGCAAAAGTATTGTTCATGCCAAGTTAACTAAATGCTATGTTTATGTTGCTACCATCAATTATGTTCACCTGCTATGCTCACAAAGTAATTTCACAAAAGTACTCTCTAATTTCCGCTACTCGCAAGTTAATAGGCCAATTCCATTATAGGGCAAGCTGTGTGGTCAAGAGTTGGGCCTTATTTATCTCCTTAGTTTTCAAATCAGCGAGATGTGCTTTGGCCTCCATCCATCTTTTGCGCTCATCCTCAAGAGCTCTTCCTTCTTGCTTTCTTTTGGCTAGTTCCTCCACTTCTTCCTTCTGCTCCTTGGTTGCATCCTCTTAAGCCTTTTTCACTTTGGGCCGTGCTCATTTTATCGCTGATTGAATTCTACGCACCAAAGAGGGTCAATGGCTCCCATATGTTGCCTTAGCTTGCAAAGGGCTATCTTAGCTAAAGTCCTGAAGAAGGGGTCCTTAAGGAGATGATCCTTTGAAACTAACTTCTTCTTCTTCCCCTTCGGGTGAACACACGCCATTGCTGGCCCTGTCTATGTGAAACTTCAGAGGAAAGTGATCCGACATGCTCTTGGAGGTATCGACACAAAGTGTCACAGATGAGGGAAGCCAGTCCACATGATGGGAGGCGTAGCACCTATCCAAACGAGACATTGTGTTGGCATATTGGAGGCTTGTGTATGTCAAGCCAAGAGAGCTACTCCATGGACCTATATTCCACAAATCAAGCAACACCCATTCCTTGCAGAATGCTTGCTCTTAGGGTTTTCAAGAACCAACCATCAGACTAGCCAATCTCCTCTTATCCTTGCAAGCTTCAACCATGTTGAAGTCTCCCATGATGCACTAGTCACCTTCGGGAGGCTATTCCTTGAGATACACCCAGAGTTTGGCTCTCCCCTTAGCATCACAAGGAGCATAGATATTGATAATGGTGAAGGATTTGCCTGCCCACTTGATTCTTATCCCAAGGACTCTACCTGAGACATGGTTAAACACAACCTGTGGCTCAACTCCTTGTAAAAAATGGAGAGCACACCACTAAACCTCAAAGTGCCATCACCATAGAGAATCAACTTATTCCCCATATCCTGCTTCCTACAACAAGAAGCATCAAGATGGTGCTCTTAAATTAGCCAACAATTCATGGCCGCTTTTTATGCCTTTCACATCCAAGATTGAATATGTAATTTGTCCATTAAGGGGACAGTTAGACAAACTCCTCCACATATGAAGAACCATACCTCACCGCCTCTCTTTCTCTGTCCTCCTCCGCCACATTTAACTGAGAAGCGGATAGCTCCGAAGTAAGAAAGCCCTTCAAATTCCTATCCTAAAGCTCCTCAGAGATGTTAACGAGATTGATGGCGGCTTCTTGATGATCTCGAGGGTTCTCCTTGAGGTGGAAGTTTCTCAGTGCCAATGTTTTTACTCCCTTGCATTTAATCACAGAGACTTGTTGCCATCCCTTGTCCATCGACTTGGGGGCCGTGGGCAAGAATTTTGTTTTAACGTGGTGTTAGAAGCTGGACACACCCTACGGAAAATGACTACTCGACAGATTATTATTTTTTGTACTTATTTATTTATTGAGAAAACCCGACATTTCACCTTTGTAAATATTGGGGCTTAGAGAAGTTTCCAGATTGTATCCCAGTTTTGACACTTAGATTGAGTAGATGGTTAAATTGGAACATTAGGGTTTGAGAATTGTAAGGTATTTATACCACTTTTTGACCTTAATGAAAGACCTTTTGTCATTTAAAAAAAGTTTGAAGTCTGTGAGTGAGCTTACTGTGTACGAGAGAGAGTGAGAGCTTCATCTTGACGCTATGTGCGCACCGGTGGTCGGAATTGAGCGCGGAGAAGTGCAGCGTGTTGCCCCCGACGAGAGCTACGCACCAATACCTACATTGCACGTGTACGGTCAGGTTTTGCAAGCTCCATCTACGAGCTTCATCTGGTGATTCGGTGAGTATATGTTATCCAATTTTGCATTGTAGCATATCCACCCGTTCGCATTGAGTAGAGCTACACATTCGGCACTTTAGTTTTTGGAAACGATGACCTGAAACTTTCGGCCAGACATCCTACGTGATTTTGCACCGGGTGTTTTGGGTTGGGATTTTGGTTCGTAGACCTTAGGGAGAGCGACCTATTGGTGTTAGTAGGGTCTTCTTTTTTAAGTTCTGTGGCGTTTCGAGATTGTTTGATGGGTATTCAACTCTAGAAAGCGTTGTAGGAAGTTTCCTCTTAGGCACTCCTGAAGACTGTAGCTTAGACATTGGGTAGAGACCTCTGTAGGAATTAGTTAGGAGTTGGTCGAGTGTAGGTTGACACCCTATGCTTGCTTCTACGCGCCTGCGGGTCGAGCTTCGTCCTTAGCTGACAAATCTTGTTAGGTGAGTTCTCGTTGTGCTGACGTCCGTCACAGTGTATCTGTCCAACATTGGCGCCGTTGCCGGGGACGAAAACCCTAGGTAGGTGACCGAGACTAGTCCTTGAGGATATGGATTCTTTGGCTTGCCAAGAGTCTTGTTTTACATTTAGATAGGATCAGAGGGTGGAGGACTCTCTAGGTCTTAGAGGGAGTTTAGGGAGCGTGTGTCTGGCCTAGATCCTTCGACTTAGGTAGACTTAGGTAGTTTTAGTTGAGTTGTGGTGTAGAGAGTAGGAGTTGGAGTGGTAGAAGCGGTGAGAGGAGATCTTGAGAGTCTGGAGAGGAGGCCAGGAAGCAACCAAAACACCATTATCACTAGTTCACATAAGGAGTAGGAGTAGAGTAAGTAGGACATCATGATTCAGGATCTAGAGCACTTCATGCATGTATACTTGCTTGTTAGATTCATCACAAGGTTGTAAAAGACGCAAAAGTGTGTTTGAAAGCTGAAGTGAAGTCCAAAAGTTGCTGTGAGTGTTTCTGATAGAGCTGCAGAGCATCAGGAGCATTTCTATCAGGAAAAAAATTAATTTTAAGCCAGGAGACATTCTACACGTAGGATGTCTACAGGCTAATCTGGTGGGAATTTTGGAATTTTGACTTGACCAGTGTGTCCAGAAGGTAGGTTTTACCCTATTTTCACTTGGGAAGTGGAAATTTGACCATATCTTGATAGGATAAGGCCAGATATACTGAAATTGCCAGACATCTTACCCAAATTGTGTCAAGGCATTATTTTAAGACCAAAACCATAGGATGGCTGCATGAACATGATCTGCATGATATATTGAGTGACTGAGAGAGGTTTCATCTCATTTGGGTGAGAAAATTGGGTTCTAAGCAGACTTTAGCACTCTTGACTGAAAAAGGCTAGAATAGCTAAAATTGTGGACTTTTGAAATCCAAACCAAAGTCTAAGCATACCACTGGGTTGCTGACATCAAGGGGAAGCTGTGGGTCAGGTCTGGGGTCAAAAAGACCAAAAAGACATCCTACGCATAGGATGTTATCTGTGTGATTTTGCACTCCAAACTCAGTTTTGAGCATACCAAAGTGATCAGCACCTCAAGAGGAGTCTGTGCTTCGTATTTAAAGCCATTCTGAGCAAAAAGACATGCTACGTGTAGAATGTCTAAAGCAAGAAATTCAAGTCAGAAACTGACTGTAGGCCTAGCAGGGGGTTGTATAGCCTGAGGCAAGCCTCCTAGTCAATTTTGGTCCAAATTGGAGTTGATTAGACTGATCAAGACCAACATCAGGCTGTCGGAACAGATTTCTAATCCATTGACTAACTTATAGGTGTCTAAATCAAAAAGTAAAAACAGCTGTGGACTTAGAACATCAAGGAGAATCCATAGTGCAAAAACTCCAGGCAAAACAGAGCAGGAGACATCCTACGCATAGGATGTCTACTAGGGCTTAGTGAAGAGAAAATTTGAATGAGCTTATACAGTGAGGTTCCATTTGACTTAAGAATTCCAAAACTTCTTTCAGAAGTGAAATTGGACCTTGTTTGACCTTTTGACGGAGCAAAGACAAAATTAAGACTTTTCAGGTAAATTAACCAACATCCAAGGGAAGTACAGTTCCAAATTAGCAGACCTAATCTAGAACATGAGCAGTGTATAAAATACAGTAGTGGTTGAGGTTAACTCTCCAGTTATACCAATCATTACTAAGATCACCTCTAGCGGTTAAATGCTTTGATTCGATTGCCGAAATTAAACGTTTATGCACAGGTATATTCAGCGGCAAAGCAAGAAGTTGTGCGGAGACTGATCCTTTGCCAGGTGAGTGGTTGGATTTGTAATAGATTGCATTGCTAATTTTGATGAATTTAATATCAGGAAGATAGATTTTTAGAGACCAAAAGGTGGCAGATGACCAAGGTAGCTTAGTGTCCACCAAGGAGAGTGTAACTCAGGCAAGGCTAGATGCACTAGCATCGATTATTGAGGAGGGTAGTGATACTGACACTTCATCAGACAAATCCTTCTTCATTATGGGTAGTCAACAGCCAGGAGGTTTCACCTATGACGGACCAATGCCAGGAGGAAGCACCTCCCTAAATCCTTTGAATGATTCCAAGTTCACTGTGATCTTCTTAGAAGGAACAAACTCAAGGGGAGCCCTAGTTTATTCTGACTATCGAGGATGCAAGTGTATTTGTACTGAAGAAAGACCGGCTCAGAGACTGGAGATAATTCGAGTCTATGATAATGAAGATAGATTCCGGGACGAAAAGGGGAACCACTATCTGATAGTTAGTAACCCTGAGGATTACAACAAATATGGAGATAACATGGCGAAAGGGAAAATGGTTTCAGAAACTCAAGAACCTCCACCAAACATTGATCGACCTGGAGCACTTTTTATGTATGATAAGAAAACAACCAGGGTCTCAACCTATAATGAGAATGTGGGAATTTACAAACATGAGAGTGAGGGAATAGTCTCTTACTTTCGTTGCAAAGAACCCTACCCAAACGAGTTAAGCAAAGACAAGGTTCTTTAGTTATTCTCTTATGAAATTGCTATGGGGAAGGATATCGTTTTTGTTGATAGGTACGGGCGAGAATACCAACGTATTCTCCCAGAGGAGGTAGAAAAGGCAATAGTTCTAGGAGCATCAACCTATGCCCCTGATGAAGTGCCAAGAGCCACCTACACCCCTAGCAAGTCAACAAATCCCTTTTCAGAGGAGTATGATGCGACTTCACATTCTACTCGACCGCAGACATTCAACAACCAAAACGAACCAGCAACCCAGCCATCATTGCAAGCATGGCTTCGACAGAGTGCAACATTAGAGCAAGACCAAAACCGAAATGGTTATCAAGCCGCACGAGGGCTAAGGGATTTACAAGAACCACTACTCTATTCACGGTATCAAGGAGAGAGTAAGCCAAAAACTCAAGGGTCAACAAAGCCTAGAAGACCACCCATAGAACGAGTTCGAAGGGATGAACCATCTCTTAGAAGAACTGTTAGAAATTATGGCTTAGGAGCACCAATGGGAGAGAAACCATGCCACTATCTAAGGCCAGAGGAGGTATATAGATTGGGATGAGGAGATCCAATGATGAGATTTATAGACCATCGTAGAATTAAACCTTCTCAAGTGCAAAAATGAGTAAACAAGAAATACGGGAAACAGGGATCCGAGAGATCATGAAGCAGTCTTTGTGCGTGTAATTAGAGCGGAAGAGGTGTTAGACTTCCCTACCCAATTTGCAGGGTTTGGACTAACCCTAGAGGATGATGCTGCTACTTGGTTTGACTTTGTAGAGCATAGAGACTTTGAGTCTATGGAGGAGGTGTTGGTTGAGTTTATTGAGGAATTCTCACAAAGGGAGATAGCTCATAATACAGTCTCACAAATCCATAAATTCAAACAGAAAGACGGGGAATATGTGCGAAAGGCATCCCTACGACTAAAAAGATATGTTAAGTTCTGCCCTGTGGAAGAACTGCCAACTCAGTCCAGACTTGTGCTTATATTTATCCAAGGACTAAGGAATGCAGATCTCCAGAAGGACTTATATATGAAGAGGAGCACGACGTTAAATGAGTTAACTAAGGAGGCTCTTTACCTTGTAGACAATTGTGCGGTCTACAAAGAGGGTGAATTCAAGGATCTCGACAATGATTCATCCTCACAACAAAGTGGAAGCAAGTCTTCTAAGACAGCACCGAAAGGAGAAGTAGCTGTAAACCAAGACCAGCTTGTAGAGGAAGTGCTAAAAAAGATTAACTTGTACGCCAAACCTCAGGCTAAACAGCCCAAGTGGTGTGCTATTGAACAAAAATGGACAAACCATGGGACGGAGGAATGTTATTATAACAAGGGATATGTGAGAGAGAGACCCTACGGTCCCCAAGCTCAGGTAGCATCTCCTCAAATTCCACCGATGCCTAGGTATCAAGCAGGCAACCTACCAGGACCTGTAGGTGTAGAAAGACCACAACCAGTGTTGGGGCAACAACCACCCCTACTAGGATTACGACCAGTCGGCATGAGATACACACCAACAGTAACCGAATCAGAAGAGAAGGCTTTGGTGCCTATGCATGCATATTATGAAAATCCCAATGGATATGCTGTAAATCCTCCCTATTATCCACCGGAAGAACCCTCAACACCAGAACCATGGAGCATGATGGGAGGTGCAGGACCACCAACAGCTACGCAGGCAGCAGGAGAAGGAAGATATAGCTTGGATGAATGAACATTGTTGTTCATAGCCAACGGAGACATGGGCGGGCAGAGACATGCATACCAACAAAGAGGAGCTCAAGGAGCACCTCAACAGCCTAAGGGACCCTGCTACAAGTGTGGTGGAGACCATTGGCTAAGAAACTGTCCTCAGGATGAAATCATTAGAGTCAATGCATATTGCACCGAGTGTGGAGTTACTCATATGATTCCTAATTGCCCTAAGAACCCGAGCAAAGGAGCAAAAACTACCTTGAACATGTTGGAAGCAATGCCTTCCAGTGGAGGGTCAGAAAACAAGACAATCATACCTATTCAGGCAATGACGCGAGCCCAAGCTCAAAGAATGACGAACGAACCCATAATTGAAGAGCCAAAAACCAATGCCCCAAGTTCAGAAACAAAAATTCATAGAATCACTTGGAAAGCTAGAAAGGTGCGTATGAAAGCCAAGAAAGAACGAGAGCAAACTGCTCTATCCGAGGAGTTAAAACACACAAAGGATAGATTAGAGCGGTTAGAGGATCTAGCTAGCCTAAGCTCACACACTGCGGCAACCATAGCACCCAAGGAAATAGTAGAACCCAAAAGTGCAGGATCAGGAGGATCAGTACTGGCAAACAAGGTAAATGAGCAGTTAGATGCAATTTTAAAATCTTACGAAGCCATACTCAAAAAGAACTAAACCCAAGAGCAAAGATGGATGACTTATCCATATGCTAAAATAGAAAAACAGAGGTTGGAAATGTGTAGAAATATGATTGAAACGGCTCAATCTTTGATAGAAAACCCGCTTTGTAAACCTGCAAATTGGCATGAAGTACAAGCTCCCACCCCTATCAAACCAACTTTAGAGGAACAAGTAGAAACGAAGCAAAGACTCGCGTATGCTTATGAGTCTAGGGGAGAGCCTATCATAGTGCCAAATACAACAGATGAGGCAAGTGACTGGTTCCAGCCTAAAACATTGGTAGAAATGGGTAAGGATTATAATGGTCTAGATGATCTGTGGAAGCAAATCCGTGAGGCCAACGAGGCTAACAAGGTGAGTTACCACATGAACAACACGAGAAAAGAGAAAAATGAGATCTTACCTCCTATTAAAGAATTTGAAGCAAGGTTGCAAATGAACTTTGATATGCATTCACAAGGGGGAGACCAAGGATCAATTAGTTCGGGGCATAGCCAACCAGACTCGCTGAAAACTCTACCCTCTTACCTAGGAGAGTATGAAGCCAAGTCGGAGGTGAGAGCAATCCCATCTCAAAGACTTTCTTCTAACAAAGTGATGGATCAACAAGGGTTGATTGAGTTATTGTCCACCCCGATGGCATGCACAATCACATTAGCCGAACTCTTAAGGTTACGACCAAACATGTGGACCACATTAGGCAAATGCCTAGAAACATTTGGAGTGAAAGACCCCACCTCGAAGCTTCAAGAAGGGATCCGAGAATTGGACAGGCCTCAACTAAACACTAGGCTAGTACCTTTAAACAAGGTTGGAGAGTATTACAAGGGAGAAGATGGAAACACCACGCTACCAGTAGAATTCCAAGGAGTAGTTTCCAAAGCTATTCTTGACAGTGGAGCAGGAGTCGCTATCGCCACCAAGAAAATCTGGAAAAAATGGGGAAAACCAGCTTTGAGAGCTACCAGAATGAAATTGCAATTGGCAGATGGGTTCATGGAGAAGCCTCTAGGACTCTTAGAAAAAGTGATTGTCACCTCGTGCGGAATCAAATATGAGAATACATTTGCAATAGTCGATTTCGACAAAAAGAACAATTACGAGATCATCTTGGGAAGACCATTCATGAGACAATTAAAGATGGTCCAGGATTGGGGTTACGACCACATATACCTCAGACATGGCAAGACAACAACTAAAATTCACTTGAAAGACCATAGTTACAAGGATGTGAACCAAACACCAGTAGAAGAGTTTGATTCAGCTACATTGACAGGATCGGAACTCCCAGCATGGTTAGGGCAGCAAAAAGATCTATGGATGTGCGGAGCTTCACATTGTGAGAGCTTAAAAAGAGAGGAATGCGTCTTAGAAAGAGCGATTGAGGACAAGGATTATATTCCGGAACCTTTTCCTGAAGATGCCTTGGAACCTCTGGAATGGGAACACATACTAGCAACATTGGATGTTTGTACCATTATAGATAGTCCAACAACAAAATTTTGCGATAAGGATGGCTATGATGTGCTACCCTATTACATGGTAAGCCTTATACCGGAAGGAGATGAGATGGTAGAACCACCAGAACAAGAAGAGTTTTATAACTCCTCTGAGCATCTGGAGGTAATTAACGATGCAGATAATGAGTGTTCAGACAACTCAAGTGAGCATGGGGAGAAAACAAAGAAAATCCAGTTTTATGATTTTGCCAATCAGCACCCTAGACGCCAGGAACGCTATAGGAGAAAAAGAGAAGAAAACAAAGCGAGAGAGAACCTGATGATCAGGATAAAAGATAAAACTCACTATCTAATGCTTGTAGAAGCAGAGGATTGTGTAAAAGATCAAATATCAGGAAGATTCTCAAAAGTTCAAAGGGAAGGAGCACGAGAGGAAATAAGACAAGTACGGAAAGCTAAAACAGAACCAAAATCACAAAAATCTCAAAAATCAAAACAAGAAACAACAAAAGACTCGGAGTGAACCAAATTGGAGCGTAAAAAGAAATACCAAGAACTGAAACAGTCTTTACGAGAGGTATGGACTACTAAGGGAGATAGTGATGGTAAGGGGGAGTCAGAAAAAGGAAACATGAATGTACCATCACACTATTGGAAATTCACCATCCAGGACAAAAAAATCATAATGACACCACCAGTCAGGGAAAGAACAAACCAAGAATCTTACGATGGGCCGGAAAATGCAAAAAGGATAGACCTCGTTGAACCAGGTGAAGAGCCTCAGCCGGTCTATATCGCAACCGATTTAGAGCCTGAAGAAGAAGAACTGCTAACACAACTTCTCAAGAAGTATAAAGATGTGTTTGCATGGTCCTACAAAGACCTCAAAGGAGTTGATCCATCGATATGCCAACATACAATTCCTTTGAAATCAGATGTCAAACCTAGCAAACAGCGTGCTTATACATATAATGACACATTTGCTAAACGAATCAAAGAGGAGATTGACAAGCTAATGGATGCTGAATTCATCTATGAAATCGAACATACAGATTGGGTGTCACCCATTGTGGTTGTCCCCAAAAAGAACGAAAAATTACGAGTGTATGTAAACCTCAAAAAGGTAAATGCAACCACCATAAGGGACAATTATCCCTTGCCAATCACAGAACATGTACTTGAGAGGGTGACCGGAAAACGGGCTTATTCCTTTCTAGATGGGTTTTCAGGATACAACCAACTGGCAATCGCAATAGAGGATCAACACAAAACAGCGTTTGCCACAGAATGGAAAATTTATGCGTATCGAGTTATGCCTTTTGGCTTAACTAATGTCCCAACTACCTTTCAAAGGTTAATGACGCATACGTTCAAAGAATACCTGAGAATATTCTTAGAAATATACATAGATGATCTTTGTGTACACTCTCTTCTACGAGAGGAACATATTGACCATTTGCAAAAGATATTTGAAAAATGCAGAACATATAGAATTTGTCTTAACCCGGAAAAGTGTATTTTCATGGTTAGGCAAGGCCGCATCTTAGGACACATTGTCTCAAGAAATGGCATAACCACAGACCTAAACAAAATCAAAGTCATAGTAGACCTCCCCAGGCCTACTAATGCGAAACAAGTGCAATCCTTCATGGGACACTGCGAATATTATCGAAGATTCATATATATGTATGCAGTCATTGCACAACCTTTGTATCATTTTTTAGTCAATTCGACTGGACAGAGGAGTGTGAAACTTCATTCCAAAAGCTGAAGGAAAACCTTGTATCAGCACCTGTACTTAAAGCACCAGATTGGGAAAAGATATTCCATGTTCACATTGATGCTTCTGCATATGCAATCGGGAGTATTCTGGCTCAACCTGGAGACGGAACAATGGATTTTCTGGTTTGTTATGCAAGCCAACAGTTAAATAGTGCGGAAAAGAACTACAAAACCACCAAAAGAGAGGGGTTAGGAATGATTTATGCTGTAAAGAAATTTTGACATTATTTGCTCGTAAACAAATTTGTGTTCTTCACAGATCATCAAGCTCTTTTGTATCTTGTTAATAAACCATGCAATACTGGGAGGATTGTACGTTGGTTTATTATATTGCTAGAGTTTGATTTCACAGTGGTAGTCAAAAAAGGTAAAACTCATTTACGGGCGGATCATCTTTCAAGGATACAAAATGCGGAAGCTCCTGAAGGAGTAGATGATGACATACCAGATGCTTATCTTTTCAATATTGAAATGATACCCAGATGGTCTCAGGAAATTGTTAGCATTCTTTCCTTTAAAGGTAGTTTTGATAACACGGAAGACAGATCCAAACAACAAACAATTCAACAAACAAAAAACTTTCAGTTGATCGCAGGACGACTGTATCATCTAGGATCGGACCAGATTCTACGATTATGTATAAATCCGAAGGAATTCGAGTGTTATCTTGAAGAAGCACATGTCCAAGATTGTGCATTTCATTGTTCAACAATGAAAACACACCAGAGACTGAAACAGTTAGGGATTTATTGGCCAACTATATACGCTGACACACATGGTTATGTTAACAATTGTACTATATGTAGTACCAAACGACCAGTGGATCACGCGACATTGTTTCAGGTAAACATTGCACCTGCATGGAGTCAATATATCATTGATTTCTTAACCACAAGGACTTTTCCTGAAAACATAACAAGAACACGGAAAAGGGCTATAGAGCCGGAGGCTCGTGACTTTCAGTTAATTGGGAACCAACTCTATAAGCGAGGAAAGAACAATCAACTTAGAATCTGTGCAAGTGAAAGTGAATACCTGCTGATTCTAGAATACGCACATGGCGGAATAAGTGGAGGCCATTTCTCAGGCGATAAAACGGTAAAAATTGTCTTAACCGCAGGAATATGGTGGCCTACATTACATATGGATGCTGACGAGTTTGTAAAGTGTTGTGACGCGTGTCAACGCACCAAGGTGCCGATAAAGAGAGATGAAATGCCACTACGGCCAATGATGGGAGCAAGGAAATTTGCAAAATGGGGCATTGATTTTGTGGGACCTATTTCACCCCCTGCATATCGCACCCATACCCAATATATCATTGTGGCTACGGACTATCTCACAAAATGGGCGGAAGCCAAGGCAACTCAAAAAGCAGATGCACAAATCACTGCACAATTTTTGTATGAGAATGTCTTTGTATGATACGGATTACCAATAGAAATTGTCAGTGATCAAGGAACACATTTTCTTAATGAAGTCATTGAATATCTGCTAGAGGAATTCATGGTCATACATAGAAAATCTGCTCCATATCATCCACAGGCAAATGGACAAGCTGAGGCCACAAATAAAACACTATACACTATTTTGACCAAAATTGTATCAGAGTCAAGAACAGACTGGGATCAACAGCTACACTCAACACTATGGGCATACAGGGTAGCTTACAAAACATCTATAGGAACGACACCGTACAACACGGTGTTTGGCCTAAATGCTATTGATAGTCGTTTTTCGGCTTTCCATAATTGCCATAGTAAGCTACCTCACCTTATCAAATCACTCAAACATTTTGGTTATCCCTACCATTTCACTGTACATAGGCGTGTGTGAGTTAAGAGACTTTTCCCATATCTTCTTAAAGACCCTCAATTAGCTAGTCACTGGGCTAGTTGAGCCAAAAAAATTACAAAAATTAAAAATATAAGTATATTATGGCCCATTTGTGTGTAAATATTTCATTGTATATAGGGCCTAAATAAAAGGATTTTTCATAATTATTTTGGTATTTATTTAAATATTTCTACTTATGGTGTGTTATTTATGCTATGTACATTGACTCACCATTACCATATTTTTTCTTACCATTTTGTATACTCTTTATTCTATATAAAAATAATTTCATGCAAGCTTCTCTTATTTTTGGTGTAACTCCATCCCAACAAAAATCCAAAAAAACTAGTTCTATTTATGTGTATATTTTTTCACTGTTGTGATTTTTTTCCTTCCTACATCTATTCTCTATTACTCTCATAAATTAGACCAAAAAAAACATTCATCTTTTTATGGTAGACTTATAATGAGAGAGATATATTTTGACCCCTTTATATTTTTTTCACCTATATTGTTTATATTTGACATGTACATATTTTTTTAGACCCCTCAATATTTGATTTTCTTAGTTGTACTATTCACTTATATCATGATCTCAACAATATCTTCAATTATAGACCTACCAAATAAGGTCAAGGGTATGTGGCATGCATGCATGCACCATGGGGAGCTCACTCTTGGAGGTATTTACAAGAATCATCCAAAGAGGACCTCACAAGGACCTTGTGCAATGGAAAAAACAGTCGGTTTTGCTGAATTTTTAAAGATCGCATGCTCCCCGAATTTGAAAAGGTGATACAAACAAAAGTTGTAGCTCGTGAGCTGAACTTTTACCTCAAATTTTTCATATTTTTTTGAGCTACGAGCTGTGAGCTATGATTTTATTGGTGGACCCCAGTTTGCCCATGCTATGCAGTCACACTCCCTCTTCCACTTTATCATTTTCCTCTTTCACACACACTCCTCCCTCTCCTTCCCACTCCCAAACCTGAAACTCCCATGTCCTAATTCACCCTCTTCACCATTTCCACATCTCTCACACCTCCATAGCCTTCATCCTCCATTTCTACACCCTATGTGTCCCCCTTTCTCTCTACATATATGTCCATATTACCATACTCTCTTTAGCTTTGTAAAGAACTTCAAAAAATCAGCAAAAATCCAAGGATATCCTCTGCAAATGAAGGCTTTATCATGAATTTTTCAAGGTTTGAAGATAACATAGCTTCATCGACACACGCTACTTCGCCATGCTGACCGCTTCTTCTACCGGTGCTGTAAAGAGGTGAATGTCAACTTCTCCAAAGCTTCAACCTCTCTTTACAAGCTCATCCCTTCTCTAACTTTTCTCATCATATATCTCACCATTTGGTGAATGATTTTGTAAATATTTTGTAGTGATAATTACTAACTACTAACCACTAACCTTATTGTAAAATGCACCCTCTACTAGAGTAGGCACTCCCAAATTATTCACTCAATCCTCTCTCCTTTCATCCTCAATAATTCTCTTCCCTTGAGCCCACATCCATGTGACTCAAAGGACAAGAGAGACCCACCCTCATAAAAAAAATAAAAATATGCATAATCTTTTATTCCTTCAAATAAACTTGATTAGGCCTAATCCTAATCGGTGCTTCTAAAACCTATAAATAGAGCCCTTCTCTCCCTTGTAAAACAACACATGATCACACTACACCACACCATTCTCAACACATAACACACCACTCTTCAAGCCTAGTTGTGTAGAGTGTGTGCATTGCGAGTGCTCTATTCCATCACTACACATAGGTGCATGGAGAAGCTTGAAGTTAGTTATGCCATCTAGAGGAGTGGAGTGATACTATACTCTGCAATCACACTTATAGACTACTCTTGTCCATAAATAAGATTCATAGTTTTGGGTGCAATTGTATGCTACAACTACGACTCTTCTCTCCAAATTGATTTGATAAGTTGACTCATCAGGTGGTTGAAGGTATATTGTCCTTGAAGTTTGTTGTGCCATTTCATGCTTGGTGGTTTGAGGGCTTGTTGAATTGTTTGCCAAAACTTTCAATTGTAAGAGGGTGCTCGATGAGAGGGCTCCCGTGACCCTAAGACAATTTGTGTATTGGCAACAAGGTCAAGTTTTGTGTTGTCTCTCTGTTTCTCATCAAGCTTTGTGTGCATCTAGTCTTTAAGGCTAAGACTGAGTTGCTCAAGTTAATTTGTGCGCTTTACCTCTCTTTGGCGTGGTGAATGTTTGTGTTTGGTGTGTGTGGCTATCTTGCATTCCCCTCTTTTTGTGCGTTTGAGTACAAGGAGATATCACGTGCTTCCTAGTTCGCATCTACAACTAGGTGGTGCCCCTTTTCTTGTTTGGTTTCTGACTGTGGGTTGTTGTTGTCTCTGATTGTGCTTGCCCCAGTCCCATTTGAGCAGCATGGGAGCCTCGAAGGGTGTTTAGAGGTCGCTCTTCTTGTTGCCCGGCCCGGACCCCCTCACTATATTACCCATCGAGTTTTTAATTCCAACTCTACGAGTAGCGAAACGCTTAGAATGGACAGGGCATGAGCTCTCTTCAAGAATAGATGATCTTGAAAAGCTACATGAACTTCGCTTGAGAGCTGTAGCTTCGATCTATGCTAAAAAGAGAAGACAAAAGGAGTTTTTTGACAAGCATGTGCGAACGAAAGAGTTCAAAACAGGTGATTATGTACTTGTTTATACCTTGAAGCAACATGCCAAGAAACTTAAAAAGTGAGGGATGGGACCCTTTGTGATTAGTGACCTATCACAAAACGGAGTTGTCAAGCTTACTACATTAGCAGAAGAAGAAATGCCAAATTGGATTAGTGGGTGTCGATTAAAGAAATATCATTTACCACTAACACAAGATATGCTTCAACAAATCCATCAACAAAAACAACGAATGAAGGAGAAGCAGAGGGTACAAGAAGAAGCCCAAGCAGAAGCAAAAGAACGCATTGCAAAAAGAAGGCTTCTACGACAACAACAACAATGTGGATCACCGTTGCGAATCAATGCCATTCGACTAACGAATTTTGATGAAGACACAGTGGAACCAATAATTGCAGTCAAAGTGGGTAGCAATCAAGTTGAATCGACGGCATTGCTTGATTCTGGAGCTCAAGCAAATTTGATCTTTTACAAATTATACAAACAGCTCAAGTCCACAGGTCAAATTCATCCTACTCCACAAGTGCTGGAAAGTACTACATCACATTCACTGAAAACATTGGGCTGGACTATAGTGCATGTACAAGTACATCAATATATTTACCCACACAAAGTTTATGTGGTCGAGCACACAACACCCCATGTTGTTGGGACAACCTTGGCAAAAAGAGTACAATGTGAAGATAGATTGGAATGCGAATGCAGTAAAAATTCAGCATGCACAAGAACAACAGGTGGTAGCCTTTGCTCAGCAACCCCGAAATAATCAGCTGCCAGCAATGCAATCACTGGATAAAGAGCCAAAAGGAAGGGTGCCAATAACGAACAACACGATACCCATGGTAAATAAACAGGTAACTGTCAACATTGTTCACTACAACTATAAAAAGTCACCGACTGCAGTGAAGAGATCAGAGTTAGCAACACGAGAAAAACAAGTATGGGTGCAGAAGGATAGAAGTGACAGATAGTTCAACCAAAAACTATATGGATCCCAAAGAAAATTCTCAGCAACAACTCAAATACGACTCGCATCTAGATCCCGAAACCGAAGCAAAAGAAACTCCCTTCAGTACAAGCAACATCGGAAGGCAGACAATTGCATATGAAACCGGCAAATCAATTTATGTGGGTGCTAATCAGCAACAAAACAACGGCAACCGAGGCAGTAGCAATAAACCTACACAAACCAGCAAGGCAAAGCTACAAATGGAAAGCAAAAGAGACAAGGTCTACGGCCAATTCCGCCACAAAAAATCTCTCCAAGGAGACAACTACGGCCATATCGACAGTAGCAGCCAACCACGCGACTTTTACCAGAAAAATGATCAAACAAAGAGTGGTGGAGTTACAACTTTTACTTGCAAAGAAGATCTGCCGACCAAATCAAGAACAAACAGGAAACCTCGACATCGAATGCCAATAAGCATCTTGCTTATACCCTCCTCTTGCACAACATTAATTTTTCCATGCATTGACCGAGTATGCATAATATAGGGCCACATTACACAGCCAAGCATTAGCACAATTTTTTCAACCCATACATGGCACATACGCCGAGGCAATACCTTGTCGTCGGGGAGGACTCCGGCTAGGAGGGGGGGAGGCATTCTTAAATACGGACCCAATGGCGGAGGAAGCAAAATAGGGCATGTTTTTCAACTATTTTTAAGGGTTGTTGTTTGATTGCGGAACTTTCGAGACTAACCCAAGTACATATGCCCTTATATAGCATGAATCTACAAGTATATGGGGCCAAACGCCAAATCAAGCCCCTAGGTGTGTGTATATAAGTACAAATAGCCATTTTTCAGGCAAAATATTGGTAAAACGGAGAAATCCGGCCATAAAAATTGCATGTGAGTATATATAATGTTTTGCGGTGATGTTTTTTATTTATTATGATTTTTGGAGATTTTTTGGGTTTAATTTGTTATTTTCCTTTTAATTTTGCTAATTTTGGATAGAAAAACTTCAAAAATACAAAAGGCAGGTGAAAAACAAAAAAATATGGGGATGATTAGTGACTATAGGACAACCTATGGTACAGTGGGGGTGCAATTATGAGACTGGAGTGGAAAGCGTGTTTTGGCCAGATTTTGACCAAAACATCAAATTTCTCGTAAACTGGGCAAATGGAGTCCAAATCAAGAAATTTTTGAGCCTAAACCGCATCTCGCAAGAAGTTGGGAGCACATGTCAAATTTCATGAGAAGTGGTTCGGGGACCCCCATTATAAGAAATTTTCACTTCATTTTAAGCTCATTTCCACTATTGACCTTTGAGAGAGAGCTCCTGCCACCTAGAGCGAACGGAACTTCCAGCAGCTTCTACAACACGTACGACTACCCGACAGGCTTCAGACATGAGAGGTAGGCTCACCACCTTGAGCTTTCCGTGCATGTTTGTCGTTTTGTCGCAAAAACTAGCGTAGGGTTCACACAGAAACGGGCAGTAGAGACCTACAAGTAGAAGTGGCCACCTAACGGCTAACCCAAAAGCAATGAAACTTCATCGGCAGCTTACCCTAGCATAGGAGACCAGTCTTGGATGCCCAAAGGCAGTAGAAAACCATCGGGAAAAACCCTAATTCCCTAGATCTCCGCAAGAGACCACCAAATGGGAAATCGGCAGAGGGGCGCCCAAATGCTACCAAAATTCATGGGTAGGAGCATCTCGAAATGCTCGAAAAGTCTATGTAGCCCACATGACCAAAAGGTGACCCGATGTGGCACTAAACTTCAGAAACGGCATCAGACACACAAAGCGTCAAATAGCTCTCGCAGCCAAACCGCATGTCCGTTTGCCACCAAACTTCACGAGCGGATTTCCTAGACCATCAACAACCAAATCCTATGGTGGTAGACCACCACAATTCATCGAAGACATGTAAACGCAACCACGGGTGCTTCTAGAGCGACAAATTGCCAAATGGAGCTCCGGTGAAGCAAAAGTTGACGAAAACCATACGGCAAGGATCCCCAAGGGATCGGGAAACTATGGAGACCAACATCAAAAAATTTCATCGTCGAAAAGCACTCCAAAAGTTAGAAAACGGCTCGGAGGCTCTGAAATCCACAAAGGGAGGTTTTATCTATAAATTTGACTTTTTTGTTGAAATAAGGCTTAAACGGGACTCAGGGGGACTAAGGGCAGGCACCAGTAGCACCTTCATTAAAAATTTCATCAAGAGACATCCTACGCGTAGGATGTCTCAAGGCCAATTCTGGGCACAAACCCCAACATTTCTCATTGCACAAAGTTTCTAAATAGCCTTTCCATGCTAACCACCAAGTTTCATCACATTTGGACAAAAAGTGACCTCATATGTATGAAAATCGCAAAGTCAGGGCATAGAGGCAGTAATGGGCCATAGACCCACCAAAACTTGTCCAAATCACATGAAAATTGCACAATACATTCATGGGCACATTGCCAACCAATCTATGTGGTCACATGCAAAAAATGTTGAAATAGACATCCTACGCGTAGGATGTCTAAATGACATTTTTGGCCTACAGAGGGTGTTTTTCAATTCCAGATTTATTCATATCACCTTCAAGAGCACATATATCAAGTTTCAAGCCATTCTAATCATTTTTGACCCCCAACACCTCCAAGATACACTTTTTGAGCCCAAAAACACTACACATGGTCTTACCAACACCAATCCTTGTCCAAATCAAAATCCAAGAGCATGACCATATTCCACAGGCCAAGAGCTACCCACAAAACAAATCTCAAGCTATTTTGATGTAAAAGACATCCTATGCGTAGGATGTCTCCAGCATGAGTTTGACCTTCTATGCAAAAAATGACATCATGGAAGCCATTACCATGGTGCAAGGAGCCCACATATCAAATTCCAACCCATTTGAATATCATTTGCCACCTGTTGTGGACATCCTACCCAATTTGTGAGCCTAAAGCTTGAATCTACCAAAAAATGCACTTTTTGATGCCCAAACCCAATTCCAATCACATAGCCATGTTGCACAGGCCAAGGGCCACCAGCATGCCAAGTTTCACCAAAAACTGATGAAAAAGACATCCTACGCGTAGGATGTCCAAATGATGAATTTTGGTCAGAATTATAATGTGAGCACATGCAGGGTTTCCCAAGTTCCTTTTAAGTTTTCTTTTCAATTTTCAAGTCATTTGGATAGTTAAAACTCTGTTTCTCAGCTGATATGGAAAAAACGCTAACTTCGGACTACTGAGTGCAACAGGATCTATGGCAGCCGCAAAATCACCGGCAAAGAAGAAGAGGATGACCATAAAAGACTATTTGGAAGAAGTGGAGCCGTTTGTCATCCCAAAAGGAACTCTAAAGCCAACCAGCACGTGGATTCAAGAGGACTTGCTAGAGTCTAATGATCTGAAAATCTACCAAGGCGTGTTCAAAGATACCAAAGGAAATGTAATAGAGCTACCCTGCTACCTCGGGAGCTCAATGAGTTTTTCAAAAGCAAAATGGCAGAGTACCTGGAGAAAATAGATCTCCATAACTATTTTGAAGCCGTACCGGCAAGAATTGACATAAAAAGAGTATGGAAATTTGTGACTACAATCAAAGAAGATGGAGTGGCCAGAGCTATGGACCTACAGGGCAAGCCAGACACGGTGATTGTAATCACAGAGAAAGTAGTGGCAACCCTAGTAGACCTCTCCAACAAAGGGGATAGTGTGACAAAGCGTCGAGATGAAGTCAAGGTGTACACAGAAAAGAAGAGCAACTACACCTTTGAAGACTTTGCAAACCCTAAAGTGGAAATCATGAGCCAGCTTTACAACCAGTATTTCCTCATGTGTACAAAGCGGCCACAAAAGTACAGAATGCCGCCTGGAGCAATTTCCACAACCTTCACCTGGGCAATGCAGAAGAGCAAGCTGAAGGTGATCAACTATGCTACCTATATCCATGATAATCTGGTGAAGATGGGCAACAAGAACCCCACCTACATTGTGCCGGGTGAGCTGATCACGAAAGTGGTTTATGGGGTATTGCATGCCAAGGGAAGATGGCATGCCCCTCCATCACAGAATGACTGGCTAAGGCTCAAAGAAGATAAAGAGGATGAGCCGCCCAAAGCACCTAGGGTAGCAACACGTTTGAAGTGCCGGTTAGAGACCATGCAAGAGGAGCAGCCAGAGTTGAAGAAGGGAAAGAAGGAATCTGTACAAGTGCCGGTCAAAGAGACGAAATCTCAGAAAGCGGCACGGCTAGAGCGGCTAATGGAGAGCTTCAGAGCTGAAACAGCCCTCAAGGGAGATTTGAGCGAGCTATGGAATCCATCACTGGAAACCATGTCGGGATCATCCCGAAGGGTGCACAACGCTAACTTCGGACTACTGAGTGCAACAGGATCTATGGCAGCCGCAAAATCACCGGCAAAGAAGAAGAGGATGACCATAAAAGACTATTTGGAAGAAGTGGAGCCGTTTGTCATCCCAAAAGGAACTCTAAAGCCAACCAGCACGTGGATTCAAGAGGACTTGCTAGAGTCTAATGATCTGAAAATCTACCAAGGCGTGTTCAAAGATACCGAAGGAAATGTAATCGAGCTACCCATGCTACCTCGGGAGCTCAATGAGTTTGTCATAAGCAAAATGGTAGAGTACCTGGAGAAAATAGATCTCCATAACTATTTTGAAGCCATACCGGAAAGAATTGACATAAAAAGAGTATGGAAATTTGTGACTACAATCAAAGAAGATGGAGTGGCCAGAGTTATTGACCTGCAGGGCAAGCCAGACACGGTGATTGTAATCACAGAGAAAGTAGTGGCAACCCCACTAGACCTCTCCAACAAAGGGGATAGTGTGACAAAGCGCCGAGATGAAGTCAAGGTGTACACAGAAAAGAAGAGAAACTACACCTTTGAAGACTTTGCAAACCCTAAAGTGGCAATCATGAGCCAGCTTTACAACCAGTATTTCCACATGTGTACAAAGCAACCACAAAAGTACAGAATGCCGCCTGGAGCAATTGCCACAACCTTCACCTGGGCAATGCAAAAGAGTAAGCCGAAGGTGATCAACTATGCTACCTATATCCATGATAATCTGGTGAAGATGGGCAACAAGAACCCCACCTACATTGTGCCGGGTGAGCTGATCACAAAAGTGGTTTATGGGGTATTGCATGCCAAGGGAAGATGGCCTGACCCTCCATCACAGAATGACTGGCTAAGGCTCAAGGAAGATAAAGAGGATGAGCCGCCCAAAGCACCTAGGGTAGCAACACGTTTGAAGCGCCGGTTAGAGACCGTGCAAGAGGAGCAACCACAGTTGAAGAAGGGAAAGAAGGAATTTGTACAAGTGCCGGTCAAAGAGACAAAATCACAGAAAGAGGCACGACTAGAGCGGCTAATGGAGAGCTTCAGAGCCGAAAGAGCCCTCAAGGGAGATTTGAGCGAGCTATGGAATCCATCACTGGAAACCATGTTGGGATCATCCCGAAGGGTGCACAAAGATAGGTTTGAAGATTATATCAAAAAATTTGAGATCCTAGATGCTACGGCAAAAAATATCCCAAATGTACCATTTACAGAAGCAGAACTGGATGAAGTACGACGGCAACTGCTAGAAGAGCACGAAGGCCAAGAGAGAGAGAGAGAGAGAGAAAGACAAAGGCGGACAGGGACTTCAAGAAAAAGCCGGCAACTCCACCGTCAAGCCCGGAGTCCAGCCCACCGCCATCACCACCTCCTCATAGCCCTCCCCAAACCCAACAAAAGGAGGAGGAACAAGAAAATTTTCAGCAAGAAAAGAGTTAAGAGCAAGAGCAGCAAAAAGAAGATGAACAGAAAGAAGAAAAGATGGATCCAGAGGAAATAAGGTTTAGCACCTTTCAAGATCTACTAGCTGCGGGATATTCAAGGGAAGAGGCAGCCACAGTCGCATTTGACTTGGCAAGCACAGGGCCCAAAGAACAGATGCAGAGCCTACGATTAGTGGAACTAAAAGAGATGGCCACTGATACAGTGGCCCTGCAGCCACCCACCAATGAGTGGGATGTGGTGATGACCAAGCTAACCGGGCTCAGAGCACAATCAATGGCCACGGAAAGTGAGATGGCTAATCTCAAAGCCAATGAAGTTTTTATCAAATCCGAAGTAGACACACTACAAAGACAGAACCAAAGGCATATACAGAAAGAAGCAGAGCTGCAAGCTAGTCTGGCAAAGGCATTGCAAAGATGCCAAGAGATGGAATGAGAGAATCAGGCAGTAGCTCAAAGACTGCAAGGAGCTGAGGACGAATACAAAAAACTCAGCAAGTCCTTGACAGATGTAGAAAGGGAAAGGGACAACCTAACCCTACAACTTGCTTAAGAATCCAAGGAAGTGGAAGCCATGCGGAATGCCAAAGAGAAGGCAGAGATAGAGCAGGAGGCTAGCCAGGATGAGGTCATCGAGCTCAAATACCAGATTAAAGTTAAAGATCAAACCATCCAACGGCTATGGGCATCTCCTGCCAGAGTCAGAGCTACTAGCTCAACTCACACCACTTCAGAAAGTCATCTTTATGAAGAACAAATAAACTCAACCCACTTTACCGGACCTATGCATACGAAATAAACATATCCGCGTGCAAACTTGACTCCCAGCAGATAGTTTGGTGGTTTGGATTGGTACACCTGCTTGTAGAGCTGGTAGAGTGCCTTGTAGTGATCCGGCCTTGTTGTTTTTATCGGCACTTTTTTCTCCTTCACTGGAAGACACGTGAAAACTTTCATCCAGTGAGATATGGGCACATCTGCATCTGTCAACTTCCTAACATCTTTCCCCTCAAGACTTAACCCATATTCCCTGTGAAAATCCTCCTTTGTCGTGCAGAAGCCTTTAATGGCACCTCCACATCCTTGGGGTGAACAAAGCGGCTGATTTTGGGAGGAGGCTGTAACTTCTGTCTCTGAAAGGAATAAATCCATATTTATTACTCAATGTATCCATTCCTCAATACTCTACTACACATACAGGTCCTCTATACACAACACAGAGAGAGGTGACATACCTTCGTGGGAGAATGTCGGGTCTTTGTGGGGGAGACCTGTCGGGCTGCATTCCTTGGGCTCTTTCTTAGGTTGCTATCCATAGCGAAGGATAAGCAGCGTGCACAAGGGGCTGTAGAGTGAGCTGAGAAAGGCTGCTTATCCTTCGCTATCCATAGCGAAGGATAAGCAGCGTGCACAAGGGGCTGTAGAGTGAGCTGAGAAAGGCGCAAAAGGAGAAAGGCACAGAGATATGGAGAAGTCACAGTCATGAAACATTCGACTAAACATTCATTCTAACGTGGGCTCCACAAGTGTTTTTGAATCCTCCACACAATTTTTAAGATTTTATATCCTCCAAACGATTATTTAATTCACACAATTCTTGCCCATAACACCAGTTTCATATCCCCTAAATTTTAAGCCTCCAAAAGCAACTTTCAACCGGTTAAAACCGGGCCACCTATTCATGCATCCACCCTGCTACTCTCACCTTCTCCTTGCTTTACAACTTCAACATCCATGTTGGATACTGTAGATTCTTTGAGTGGGGTCGCTTGTGCCTATTCAACTTTATCCTCTTTAACTTCCCTAGAACCATTTAGATGGAATTATCTAGCAAAGTGGCCAAACCCATTGCACTTAAAACATGCTCCAAAAAACGTATTAAATCTAAGAGAGATCACTTTCAAACCTGTAGAAACATTGTTTACCATGCTTTTTGGAGGAGGTTTATGTAAATTTCAGCAAATGCACACTTTATTTGTCGTTGTCCCCAACTTCCTCTGTGTTGGTACGAACAAAGGAATACCCAAGGTTCTTGCAAGGTCTCCCAGGTTATCCCACAGCCAAATTGGTAAATTGACAAAATCAACCCACACAGGGGGCACAAATCCTTAAAGGCCTCTGGAGATTCAAAAGCCAGGTTCCATGGTAAGATGCAAATTGGGGAGCGATTGAGGTACAATGGGATTTTGGCTAGGATATTGTCCATCGTCATAGGGTCATTGAACATAACAGTGAAGAACCCTTTGTTCAGATATTGGATATAATCAATCATTCTGCCATGGTTAAGAATTGCCGGATTAGAAATCCATATGTCTGATGAGCTCTACTTGTGAGGGTATTTGCCCATAAATCCAAATACCAGAGAGCAATTGGCCACAACCACCAATTGCTTTTTAATCAACGCCGACGGGATCGACATCGTGCATGCATTATCCACTTTAACCACCTATGGTAAACTTTTCTTCAAGGCTTGGACGGCCGTCTCCCCAATTGTAGGGACCTGGTGAGATTCACCTCTCCTCGCCCCTTCAACATGTCTCTTGATGCGACCCTCTTGTTGAGCCTTGCCACTTTCCAGCTCACCTCCATTATGCCCGGGCTACTGGGCCTCAAGTTGATGGCCCTTGGTCACCAACCCTAGACCCTCGACCACTGCCTCAACATACAAATGCTTAGGCTTGTTCTCCATCAAACTTGGCCGCCGATGTGTAATGACTTTGTTACCGCTGGTGACTCCGATGGGAATGGATCCCAAATTTCAAATGCCAAGCACCCGAAAAAAAGGTCAATAGGTACGGTGAATATGGACAAAATAGGCACTCAACATGAAAAAAAGGGATAACAAGCACACTAAGTTAGGATAAAATGGGTGCTCAACACTCAAAACAAAAGTCAATTGCTAAAAATAATTTGCACTCAAATGTAATAGTCGCTAGAGCTCATAGTGAGCTTGGATCGGCTTTGGAGCTACATATTATGGGCACACTCGATTGCAGAGATATTTGCTACGGGTTGCCAGGAGCACATAGTAGATCCTTGCGAAGCCCTAAGCCACCTTAAGGATGATCACCACTAAGGCACTGGCTTGAGATCCAATAGACAACAAGTCACCACTACATCGTAGCAGGGAGCAAGGCCTCACCACCCGTAGGCAATACACACCTGCTCTAGACCGTTTGTGGGACACCACACCAACAAATCTTGCAAACCTAATTGCCCTTGTCACTCGTAGACCTAATTGCCATCTGAGCCACCTTCTTAATTGGTCTTCAACAAGTCTACTTACAAGTTTCATGAATTTGGTTACCAAGTTTTCACATATATGATGTTATGAAGAGACTTTGATGTACAAATCAATAAATCAATTCGAAGGGTTTATCCAAGTGCTCAAACTTCACAAGTAAAGCTTGCATTTTTTTCTTAAGATATTTCAAGGCTTAAGATGAGCTCAAATCATCACATGGAGTCACCTCACTATCATAAACTAATGATTTTTCTATGGAGTCTTTCTCGCATACGATATGATATTTTTCCAACTGAAATGGTAATGCATTGCCATATGGGTAGGAAACTAGAGAAGGAATAAGTATTAGTGTTCAAAACAATCAAGTATGGAAGGCCAGGAACTCTCGAGTCTTCGAAAATTGTCTCTCTTGTGTCTGCTTCTTAGGGATCGTGCAAGAAAGCAAAGAGCTGATTTTTTCAATTGGTAAAAGAAAGGACCTCAAAAAATGGTATTAGGCCATCAACGTTGTTTTGATAAATTAGAGATAGTATGAGTATTTATTGTTTATGCTTTGAACCCTCTCATGTTTCTATTTGATCATGTGGATGGCTTGGCTCATATTGTGAGCAGAGCTAGCCCTGTAAATTTTTGATATATTTAATATAACATCACTCGCTTTTGTGAGTTTTGCAAAAAGAAAAAAGAATGTGTTCAAAAGTGCCTAATATGCTAAGTTTCATTCTCTTGTAGACTAAGATGATGGAAAAAAATGGTAACAAGTTTTTGAATAGATATTACAAGATTCCCATGAAGGACTTTAGCCTTTTACATAGAGAGAATATATTAAAACTTAAAAGAGGTACTCATACATATACTTGGACTTATGAGCTTGAGAGTGTTACTAGGACGTGTGCAAGCCCCCCAAGGTGATGATTCGATTTTTGTGGTGGTAGGTCTCGTTTATGGTTGGCATGGTAGTGATGGTCTTTGTATGGTTTTTTCATGTGGTGAACAACCGCTCGTCGACTTTCGATCGGGTGGGCTCCCCTATATCGTGCTCTGATGGTGTTGACGATTGTGAAGTGGATGTGAGGTACGGTTCACCGGAGCAAATACGACTGCGTGTAGATTGACAGAGTGAGCCAGTGGGCATAGATTGAGAGAGTCTATCACCTAGTTTCTTGTACATACTATTAGTTTAGCTAGTAGGTCTCACTTATTAATGCATCGCCTTTAAGTGGGAGTTTGTTTGGGTAAAGGCATTGTGCCTTTGCCTGCGACCAGACATCCGGTGTCTGGCCTCTTGCCCACATGTGTACGTACCCTTATTCTTACTACATGAAAAATAATGAGCTCCTAACTCATAGTTCTTGAGGTTGCTCCACCCACACCGTCTCGTGCTTCTCCCCTTCCCCGCACGCACTTCACCGCACCGTGTACGCATGCATCCGCACACACGTGCACTCACACAAGCTTGAACCACATATTGTTCGCAGTCTTCAAAGTCTGTATGACTGGAGAAAGAGATTCCATAATGGCCAACATTAGCTTCGCATTACTTGCATCCCAATCGACACACAATTTTTTATACTCATCATCTTGAAGGCGGGTGTACCTGTTGTTGGGATCCCGTTACCATATATAATTTTAGAATTTGAAAATCAAATAGCCACTTTACAACAAGTGAATGATCAATTGTAGACTCTAAAAGAAACCCTAACATGTGTGTGACCACACTTAGGACCGCCTGGACATTTTTTCCCTCACTAGGAGGTTTTTTCCCCGTGCATTGTATGCACGCCCATCACTCTAGGGCTAACTTATCTTTCATTGTGCACTAAACAATACATATTGTTTGTTGTGTGCCTTGATCTTCTTCATCTTCTCCAAGCTATGTGTGTTTCCCTACAACCCTATTTCCAACAATTGGTATCAGAGCACGTTGCGTCCTCCCGCGCATAGTCACCAGCATTGCTAGCACAAGCTTGCTCACTTTCTCCAATTTGGATAAGCTTTGGTGAGGGTCAGTATGTCAACAAATACTTCAAGGTAGTTCGTAGACCTAGGTCTGCTCAAAATTTTGATTCAGACTCATTTCTCACTCCGTTTCCACTACAAGCAATACTGCACATGCAATTTTGTCCTTTTGTACAAAATTTATGTTAGTGTTGTGTTATCCATAACAAGTCACTTAAAGTCTTCTACGGGTTGTGCTACCTAGCACGTGTTGGTGTTGCTTCATTTCTCCTCTTTTCGGGCAGTTCTCACATCAAGTGCATGCACTCACCATGGCTGACAACAACACAGATGTGTTCAAGATGTTTGTTGTTGAGGATAAATTGGATAGGGACAATTACCCAATGTGGGCCTACATGATGCAACATGTTCTTGTGTCAAAGGGCATTTGGAATTTTGTGCAAAGCATTGACGTACATCTTGGTTCTATGGATACAAGCGATTTTGAGGATGTTGCAAGTTTGGTGGGCAGGATTGCTGCTAGAGCTGTTTTGCCTACAACTGAGTAGGCTTGTTGGGATGTTAGAGATGCGTAGGCTCATGCATTAATTGCATTACTTGTGAAGCGCACTATTACTCCTCACATTCTCTTAGCTAAATCAGCTAAACAAACTTGGGATATTATGGCTGGTCTTTATGCAAGTCGCAATGAGGCTAAAATTGTGTTGCTGCATAAAGAGCTGGAATCAAAGATTATGCATGAGTAAGATGACATGAACACTTTCCTTGATGGTATCAAGGATATTAATGAGCAACTCATTTCTTCAGGTGAAGTCATTTTTGACAGTTCCCTTGTGTAGACTGTTCTTGATGCTTTGCCAAATTCTTACCAGACTTTTGCTAATACTTGGAGACTTATGACCCAAGGAAATCCTCATGTTGTCAAGCTTGATGCATTGTGCACATTGCTATTGCACTAGTCACTTTCAAGAAAGAACAGGGCTAAATAGTGTGCAGTTGAACAGGCTTTTATTGCTACTCAAAGAAAAGGTGGTAACAGCAATGTAGCCACTTCTCATGGTTCTTCAACGAGTGGAAAATCACATGTTCTTAATGCTTTTGCTGGCAACACCTCGTCTAGGAATTTTGGTGAAAAGGGAAAAAAGAAGATGCATTGCCATTATTGCAAAGCTAATGATCACTTGATCAAGCAGTGCCAAAAATTGAAGGCAAAAGAGGCCAAGAAGAAAGAGGGAGGTTCTACTACGAGTGCAACTATTGTAGAATCTTTTGTGAAAGGAGATTGTGATGCTAATGTAGATGCAGAGTGGGCATTTAGTACAGAGTGCACTTATTATCCTTCTATTCATGATGCATGTATGTCATTTACTGTTGATTCACATGTGTGGTACTTTGACAATGGTGCTACAAAGCACATTACATCACATCGTGAGTTGTTTACCTCTCTTGACGTTGTCCCTCATGGGAATATAGTCACTTGTGCCAACAATGTCTCTTATTTGGTCCAGGGAGGTGGAAAGATTGTGTTGACTATTGCAAATGGTAGTTCTTTCACACTTGTTGATGCACTTTATGTACCTAGGATTAAAAAGAACCTTTTGTCTAACTGCACTTGAAGACTTGGTCTTGTTGTCAAATTTGTGGATGACAAATGTACAGTTCATGATCGCAATTTCGGTAATGAAATTGTTGCATCTTGCATTTTATGTCGTGGGTTGTATGAGCCCACTTTGTATGACAAGTGTGGGTAGAATTTTTCAAATGCAATTGTGGATTCAAAGGGTGTTTCAGATGCAAAACTTTTGCATGCATGTTTTGGGCATCTGAATTTTGCCAGTTTGCTATGTTTGCAAAAATCTGATATGGTTGCTTCTTTGCTGCCTCTTGAAGCAACTGTGACGAATGTTTGTGAAGGCTTTATTTTGGGTAAGATGCGGCATTCCAAGTCTCCAATGGATGGTTCAATAAGGGCTACAAGCTTGTGCATAGTGATTTTTCTAGTCCTATGCAAACTCCATCCTTGGGCAATTACGTTTACTTCAGGACTTTCATTGATGATTACTCCAGACATGCATGGGCATAGCCGCTCAAAGCTAAGTCCAAAGTGTTTATGTGCTTCAAGAAATTTCAAGCTATGCCTGAAAATGTCTCTAAATGTACTATGGTTACCCCCCGTTCAGATCGAGGGGGGAATATATGTCTCATGAGTTTAATGCATTTTTGGCTAGTCGTGGGATAAAACACCAATGTATAGTGTCATATACACCTCAACAAAATGGTATTGCTGAAAGGAAGAACATGTCACTTATGAAGATGGCATGATGTATGGTCAAGAGTCAAGCATTATCACATTCGTTTTGGCTTGAGGCCATCATGTGTGCCACTTATGTACTCAACAAGTGTCCTACAAAAGCTTTACAGTCTATGACTCCATATGAAGCGTGGCATGATAGAAAGCATTCTATTGATCACATGCATGTTGGTTGTTTGGTTTATGCTTTGATGCCACAAAGGTAGTGCAAAAAATTGGGCGATAAGGCTGTTAAATGCATTTTTGTTGGTTATAGTACTAAAAGCAAAGGTTATAGGTTATACCATCCACAAACAAAGCATATGTTGGTTTTACATGATGTTCTGTTTGTGGAAGATTCTGTTCAGCCTTTGTTACCATGTACTAGAGACAGTAATGTAAGCTCAAAGGACATTTATGATAGCTTTTTGCCTCTTTTTAGTGGTGGAAATTTAAATGGAAATTCCAATGAGGCAACTGTATAGCCTATGGGGGTTTTAGAAAATGCTATGGATCAGCCTATTTCTGATGATGCAAATGTACTTGATGTGGAAATGGCTCAGAATGAGCAGGCAAGAGGTATGCCAAAATGGCTAGTGCATACTTTGCGTGACATGAAATTGCATGCACCTTTGTCTAGTCGTACTCGTTCAAGTTCTCGCCATGCATCTTATGCATTAAATTGTTATGCTTTGGCTATTTCTAGCTTATGCAATGTAGAGGAACCTCTATCTTTCAATGAAGCATAGAATTTTGAAAATTGGATGGATGCCATGCAATCACAATATGATGCACCTATAAAAATTGACACATGGACTTTATGTGATTTGCCTCCTTGCAAAAAGGCCATTGGTACGAAGTGGGTTTACAAATTGAAACGTAATCCGGATGGTGAAATTGATGGTTATAAGGCTTGACTTGTTGCAAAAGGTTATGCATAGCAAAAAGGCATAGATTATGAAGAGACTTTTGCTCCCATTTCTCGTATGACTATTATTCTTTTTCTATGTGCATTGCCAGCTCATTTTGGATGGGATGTACATCAATCAGATATTTTTACTGCTTTCTTAAATGGTGACATGTTTGAGGAAGTTTATGTAACGCAGCCTTGCGGTTTTGTCTAGAAATGACAAGAGGATAAAGTATGCAAATTAAAGAAATCTTTGTATGGGTTAAAGCAGTCTCCTCATGTTTAGTATAAGAAAAGCTGACATTGATTTGGTTAAACGAGGCTTTTGTAACAGTCCAATAGAAAGCACTTTGTATGTAAAGCGTGAGGGTGATGCTTCTCATTGTTGTTCTTTATGTTGATGATTTGTTGATCATTGGACCCAATGAGACACATATTGTTGAATAGAAGGCTTATTTGAATTCTACTTTCAAGATGAAAGATTTGGGGTTGTTGCATCATTACTTGCAAATATAGTTTAAGCAGTGTGATGGTGGTATTTCCTTGTGTTAAACAAGTTACGTTGTAAGTTTGGACTCGAGGACTGAAAACCTACTGCTACTCCCATGGAAACGGGTTTCAAATTGAGTCTTCATGATGTTGGTGATCCTGCTGATGTCACTCTTTACCAAACTATTGTTGGGTGCCTTATTTATGTATGCAACACGAGTCTTGATATCTAGTTTTCAGTCTCACGGGCTAGCATATTTATGCATAGCCCGGGGTCTAAACATTGGCAGACTGTCAAGAGGATTTTTTGCTACTTGAGTGGCACTTTGCATCTTGTCTTGTTTTATCCCAATAGGAGATCATTGCCGCCAGATTTACATGTTTTTGGACTCAAATTGGGCTCATTGTTTTGACATGGGAGTGTCCACAAGTGCTTTTTGTTTCATGCTTGGATAGTTCATGCATATCATGGTTGAGCAAGAAGAAACCTACTCTGGCCACTTCCAGTTGTGAGGCTAAGTACAGGGCAGTCTTCACAGCTATGATTGAGTGTGTATGGCTCATACGTCTTATGGGTGATTTATGTGTTGGCCAAGACACTGCCAACATCATCTACACTGATAGCCAAAGCGCATTGGCAATTGCGAGGAACCCAATTTTTCATGCTCACACAAAGCACATTGAGGTGAATTATCACTATGTCAGTGAAAGACTCTCAATAGGAGAGATCAACTGGAGGAGAGACAACCTTGCAGATTTGTTCACAAAGGCATTGCCTTGTGAGAAGTTCGAAGCTTTCTACAAAGCTTTGGGCTTACTCCCTTATGTGGATCGATCATGCACTCAGGGCATGGAACTTCCCTATACATTATGTGCCAGCTCTTGTTCGTCGCATCACTCCCATGGGAGGGTTTGTTACAATATACATGTGATAGGGATGTGTGTAAACATACTTAGGACTACCGGGGCATTTTTCCCTCGCTAAGAGGTTTTTTCCCTTGTGCATTGTATATATGTCCATCACTCTAGGGCTAACTTACCTTTTATTGTGCACTTAGAAATACATACTCTTTGTTGTGTACCTGGAGCTTCTTCATCTTCTCCAAGATGTGTGTGTTTTCTTGTAACTCTATTTTGAATAGATCCCTGGTAGGACGGGGCTAGTAGCCATCAACTTGCCATTGACTATGTCCCATAAACCTTTTCGTGTGAACCAGAGTCGCATAATCAAGTCCTAATGGGTGTAGTTATCGCCGTTTAATTTGTCGCTAGCGCTTGAGCAAGGGGGGGGGGGGGGCATATTAAAGTTGCCAGATCTAGAAATTAGGGGTTCCTTTTTGAGACTAGAGGGACTTGGACCATGCAACTCTCCATCCAACCTCTCTATATATAGGCTCATAGTCATTCAAACATAGCATCACTTGACCGCATGTCGATCATGGCCCTTGGCTTGCCCGGTCTTACCCTAGGCATGATATTACTCCCCTCTTGGAGAAGCGTTTATATCCTCAAAAACAAAAGTGGTGATATCTTCATAAAGAACACTAATGTTTTTTATTGTGGCATCCTTGATGGATCCAGCTGTCCATTTGATCGGAACACGGTTCAATAGGAGGTTCAATGAAATCAAGAAGAGCATTTATTGTCCCTTTGCAACCATCTTGTGTAACCGGCCCACATCCACCAACATAGCATACAAACTCCATTTAGAACTCACTTGAGTATGATAAACGAGTTATTACAAGTAAAATGTATCTAAAAGCATACCTCTTTTCACTTTCCATGAAAGTAACTCACTGACGTAACTCATCAGTAAAGTATAAGTCCCTAACTTAATCTCATTATTCATCACTAAACAACCCCACCATAACCGGTGTTCAAGGTTGAGAACTTGATTTAAACAAAAAGAGGCTAAACTTAGTCGCAACCTACTTTGTCTCATGATAAGCAAACACCAAGTAGAGAGATAATGTTCTAATAGGGTTTCTTTGTGCTAACGTTTGCACTCAGCATATCCTTTGGCACAAGATCAATACTTGTAAACTGCCTATCCTCTCTAGATAACTGGAAATATTGAGGTGTGTTTCCCCGACATTTACACACAGTCCTCCAAAATAACTGGTAAACAAGAATCACAATTCCTTGCATTATTGCTAATTATTCAATAATTTTAGGAACAACCATCTTGGTTAACTATAGTGAGATGACCTACAAGCACCAAAACCGAGCCATGACCTCTCTTGGTGATTGATTGATCTACAATTAATCTCATAGAGATATTGCACATAGAGTACGAAAGGCTTTAGAAGCTACTAATGTCGTGAATGTGCATGCTGCTCAAAATCAACCTTTGCTAAACACTAGGGCCCATAACACCTAGTGTGTATGCATCAACAAAAAAAATATGTACTTGCATATCCATAACCGTACTTGCCAATGCTTATGGCTAATGTTATGCTCACAACTCACAGGGAAAGAGCTGATACTTTGCACGTGAAAACCATGCTAGCATATTTGGACCATAATATAATGTGAAAATCCATCACATCTAGGTACCAAATGAACTAGTTTGTTAACAGAACATAACTTTGCGACGAGTATAAACAACCATTCACTAAAGTTGTTTAACAATACTTGTAGCAAGTCTTACTAGGTATCCAACAACTCTGGCCACTGAAATTGTTCCTGATACGATGTGCTAAAAATGGTCTTATAAACAGATTTGACCAGCACGTGGGTACTTTTTTGTGACACATAATTGAAATAACGGGCACCTGTGTCAGTCTTAGAGACTCATATTCTCCACATCTGGAATATGTCTCATATAAGGATGTCCAAAAAAATGACATCCATCAAGTACGACAGGTACTTTTTGGTGAAGGTAACTGTCATAAAATCTAATATCTAACCAACCCAAATGATTTTCTCATATTAAACTGATCATTTAATGTAGGAGATTAGACGGGGATAAGGGTTAGAATATAGACATGTGCTTACGGGTCTATCTCAACACAGGGCCAAAGGTAAAGGGGTCCAAATGCGAGATGATCTGTCAAAGAGAAAGGCTAACCAATGGAGCTTAAAGACCTTAGGGCTAGATTCATTGAAGACCTCCAAAGGTTAGTGTTAAAAGTCCTTTGACCTTAAGCTAGGGTTGTGCTTGTGGTGGGAACTCGGCCCAAGCTTGAGGTGCTTGTCGTGCCTAATGACTAAGATGCTTGATGTGCTTGTAGTGCTTGATGATTGAGATGCTTGAGGTGCTTGTCATGCTTGAGATGTTAGGGTTTTACTTGAGGTGGGAACCCGGCCCAAACTTGAGGGGCTTAAGGGCCAAGCTTGTGGTGAGAACCGGGCCCAAGGTTGAGGGGTTTGAGGTGTCACAAAAGTCAACAAATATCTCTACAAGGAGGGGGCGAGCAATGCAACTAGGGAGGTGGGTGCTTGACCTCTCTCTCTCCCAAAGGGCACCCCTTGGTCAAAAGGCAATTCGGACACATGCCAAGCCCCTAGCTACGTTACCCTCAAGGAGTGTCCAAAGCCTATTAGTTGACCCCCCCCTAGAGAGGTCCAATGATAATTTAGTCGATTACATTAATTGTTTTTGCATTTATCAAGTCCTCTCTCTCAAAGGGGAAAGGGGGACACTTGTCCCATGGCTACCCTTGTTTCTTCATATGCATTTTGCATGTGATTGGCCAGGCTTGTAGGGGTCTAATGAGCTTCCAAGTTGAGCTAGATGAGGGCATCGACCAAAGAAAGAAAGGGGGTTCCTTGGGGGGTATCCTCTCCCACACACACTCTCATTGTGTGAAGTGCAAAGTGCAAGAGCTCTATCTGCTTCTCCAAGCTAGTAGATAATTGAGAGACTTCACCAACACTCTTGGCTATGGAATACAAATCTAACCAAGAGCCATGCTTCAATGCTTAATCTTGTCATCTTCTCCATCTTCATTACTACGCTATTATGTATGCGAGAAAGAGGAGTGATGATAAGTGAGGACTATTTATTTCTCCTATGAATGTTTCTTCTTCCTCTTCCCTACCCTCATTCCACACTAGCTCTCTCCAACTTTGACGGTGTTTGGGACCTTGGGCTTTTTGCAAAGTCTATATTATGCTCGTGATGCATGAAGCTTTCCATCTTCATTGCATCACCTAGGTGACAAGGAAAAAGATTGTATTGTACCAAATCTCTCTTGATGGGAGCATCTATAATACAAATGCCTATTGGAAGGGGGACCGGCTCCACATAAATCCAGTCCTCAATTGCTGTCAAGTTCTCTAAACTCTCTCTCTTGCAAATGTATTGTTCATGCCAAGTTAATTAAGTACTACAATTATGTTGCTACCATCAATTAAGTTCACCATCTATGTTCTCAAAATAGTCTCACAAAAAATTCTCTCTTTAACTCTGCTAATTCTTCTATTCTCAAAGTTCATAGGCAGTTTCCATTACATTGGTATCAAAGCTATTAGTTTCTTTTTTCTTGCTTAAGAAGATAGGTCCTTAAGTTGTCCATGAAAGGTTGGGCATGTTAATTGCAATAGGGCAAGAAAGAGGTCACCCTCTTCTTCTTCTTCTTCACCTTCCTCCTCTTCTAACAAAAGCTATGCCTATTCTATTAGAGAATACAAAAGGGAGGACATCGTAAATCTTACCCTACATGGAGAAGGTCCCAAAAGCTAAAGAAGTTCAAAGAGGGAGGAAAGAGTATCGCTTTTCTTAGCTAGGATGGAACCTTTGAGTATTGGCCTTCATCTAGCACTTTGATGGGGCTTTTGAAGACAAGGGCTTCACAGAGTCTTCCAAGCTACGGCATGTAGCTATGCCCTTTCAAAAATTGGCTCGTCAATGGTGGGCTAGTATTCATGGAAACCGCAAAGCCCCAAAGACATGGAAAACTCTACAAGTTTCCATCATGAAGCAATTCCTTGCAAGCGATGCAAAGGAAAAATTGCTTACCGAATGGCGGAGTTTGAAGCTTCTCTCCCATGAGTCTATTCACAAATATGTGGACAAGTTTTGGGATTTGCATCTCAAGGCTACTATCTTTCAAAAGATAGACTTCATCGAGAAAAAGCAACAATTTTGTGCGGGATTACCTGAAAAGATGGCCGAGTACGTCAACTCCCAACGGCCTGGTCCTATCACCGAAGTAATCCATCACACTATGGTTGCTTCGTGTATCAATTTCCAACAAGGGGCTAGACGAAATGTCAAGCCCATGGAAAGAAAAAACAAAAGTAATGCAAAGGGAAAGGGAGTTTATAAGGAGAAGGGAGTTTACAAAGGTAAGACCAAACTCTCTCCTGAAGAGCTTGAAGCTTTTTGCAAGGACCATAAATGTTTTAAGTGTGGGGAGCAAGGACATGGTTATCGTTCTTGCCCCAAGAGAAATGCCCGCAATGAGACCCCTAGAGCTTCCACCATCAAAGTTCCAAAAAAATATGCTCATTGCAAAGGATCACCTCTCTCCTATGCTTGGGGAAAGGTAAGGGAGCATGATGCCTTCAACTTGTTTGACCTTGGCTCTACTCACAACTTCAAATCAACGGAGTTGGCCACCAAGTTGGGCGTTCAAGCTTTCGAGATGGGAGATATTGTAACGGCCCAAACAACTTTCAAGGGATAGCAAGCCTTCATTACTCCCTTGATTGGAAATTTGAGGCTTCATATCCAAAGCTATGTCGACAAATAAGAATTTTTCATCTCTCCTCTCCAACATGAGGATGCTATCCTAGGGGCACCATGATTCAACCGCATGGCTGCCAACATGAAGTTCCCTGAAAGAAGAATCTACTTCACCTACGCGGAAAAGAACATGTATATAGAAGCTAGTGAGTGTAGTTGTACTATAGCACTTGTAAATCCTCCTGCTTTTGATAAATCAATGAAAAGCTCAGTTTTTGCGTACATGATTTTGATCAAAGAGTCCCTAAAAAGTCATGATGTTTCATCAAATGTAAATGGTAGAAATCAAGAAGAGTTAGACGACTTGTCTAATTTTCTAAAACGATTCCAAGATGTGTTTATCGATGATATCCCTATGTACTTACCTCCAAAACAAGGGGATGGTGAACATCGAATTGAGCTCCTACCAGGAAGCTCACCGCCTAACAAGCCTCCTTATCAAGCTTCCCAAGCTCAATAAGAGGAGATCATGAGGCAAGTACAAGAATTGGTAGACAAAGGGATGCCTAGCTCCTCTCCCTTTTGTTCTCCAATCCTTTTAGTGCAAAAGAAAGATGGTACATATCGTATGTGTTTGAACTATCAAGCACTAAACCACATCACTATCAAAAACACATTTCTCATCCCTCGGGTAGAAGATCTGTTTGATAAGCTACAAGGCTCTACCTACTTCAATAGGATTGACCTTAAAAGTGGCTATCATCAAATAAGAATAGTGGATGAAGATATCTTAAAGACCGCATTTTGTACAACGTTTGGCCTTTATGAATATCTAATCATGCCTTTTGGCTTGGCTAATGCACTAGCCACGTTCAACCGTTTAATGGACAAAATATTTAGACCCTGCCGTAAATTCATTGGAGTGTTCTTTGACAATATCATCATCTACTCCAAGTCTTTGAAGGAACACAAGCAACATCCCCAAGTGATTTTTCAAGCATTGAGGAAGAACAAGCTTTTTATCAATCAAAAGAAAAGTAAATTTTTCCTTCATAAATTCAATACTTAGGTCATATTATCTCTCAAGATGGTATCCGTATGGATCCATCAAAGTTAGAGATAATAAAAGCATGTCCTACTAATCCAAGGAATCTACATGAGCTAAGAAGTTATATTAATATATGTGCATACTATAGACGCTTCATAGCAAAATTCTCTCAATACATGACTTAACAAAGAAGATCTTTAAGTATTCATGGACTGCTAAGGAGAAAAATTCTTTTGACAAGCTTAAAGAGAATCTTACCTCCGAACAAGTCCTTATGCTTTAGGATCTCTCAAAGCCATTTGAGGTCCAATGTGATGCTTTTGGTGATTGCCTTGGAGGAGTCTTGCTTCAAGAAGGGCACACCATACCATATGAGAGCCGAAAAGGCTCAATACGGATGAACGGATCTTGGGCATTTATGAGAAAGAGCTTTTATTTGTTTTATATGTCCTAGACACATGGAAGCACTATCTATTGGGCACTCCATTTATTTTATGAACAGTGTCATAAAATCTGGGTAAAATCTAATATCTAATCAACCCAAATGATTTTGTCATATTAAAGTGATCATAATGTGGGAGAATAAACAGGAACAAGGGTTAGAATATAGACATGTGCTTACAAATCTATTTCAACATGGGGCCAATGTGAAGAGTTCCAAATGAAAGATGGCCTGTCAAAGAGCAAGGCTAGCTAATGGAGCTTAAAGACCTTAGGGTTAGCTTCATTAAAGACCTCCAAAGGTTAGTGTTAAAAAGTCCTTTGACCTTAGGTAAACTAGGGCTAAGCTTGAGGTGGGAACCCGACCCAAGTTTGAGGTGCTTGTTGTGCTTGCTGACTAAGGTGCTTGAGGTGCTTGTCGTGCTTGATGACTAAGATGCTTGAGGTGCTTGTGGTGCTTGCCGACTAGGGAGCCTGAGGTGCTTGTGGAAACACTACCCAGGCTTGAGGTGCTTTGTCATGTGTCATTATAACTAATATCTAATTCTCTTAAATGATTTTCTCATGTTAAACTGATCATTTAATATGGGGAAGTGCCAGGGGAGAAAAAGCTAGAATATTGGTTAAGCTCGCAGACCGGCCATAGTAGGGATCAAAAGGACGAAAAATAGGGATCCAAAGGGGGGGCCATTTGCAAAAGAGCAATGTGCAACAATGGGCTTTAAAGACCCTAAGGTTCAGCCCATTAAGACTTCCAAAATGCTAAGGTTCCAAAAATCAAAGGTTGTGTCCAATGGTCAAGCTTAGTAAAATTGAACGCTTTGTGAGTGTGCCAAAAAAGTCTTCAAGGCTCCTACATAGAAGGCGGCAAGCCCTATAAGTAGGGTATGAGAGAGAAACACACACACACACACACACTCACAGGCTCCCTTTACACAAAGGGAATAAGGGACACATGTCAGCTCCCTAGCCCAATTGCCCACAAGGTGCACTCAAATCCTATTGGATGGCCATGGAGGTGGACCAATGAGAATTAGGCTAGAGTAAATCTAGTTTAATTCGTTTAAAAACACTTAATAAAAGAACCAATAAGAATTAAGCTCTCTATAAGACTATTGGAAAGTCTCCCAAGGAGTCCAACAGCCCAATGGCTTGCCTGATTCCTATTGGCCAGAAGACAAAGGGGTCCAATGAGAGTTTAGTTGCATTATTTAATTACCTAAAGCTTTCACAAAAGTGGAAAGGGGGATACATGTGACAAGACTATCACTTATGCTTCCTTAAATCCTATTGGCTAAGCTTGGAGGGGTCTAATGGGAAGCCAATAAGAGGAATTAGCAAGAGGGGTCGACCAAGAGAGAGAGGGGGCTGATTTTTCAAAGACATTATTCCACACACACTCACACTAGCTCAAATGTGAAGCAAGAAGACTCTCTCTCTCCTTCTCAAGATTTAATGGAAAGCTCATCATCTACTCCAAGCTTGTGAGAAGGGAGGCCTACACCAACAACTCTTGGCTTTGTGATGCAAATCCAACCAAGAGCCAAGCTTTAATGCATGCTCATCTCCTCTACCATGCTAATTACTAAGCTATTCTAAGCTATTATGAGTGATTATGTGAGGAAATGTACTTCTTTCTTGTAAGACTACTCCTTCTTCCTCTCTATCTACTCTCATACCCTGCTAGCTCTCACCATCTTTGAAGGTGTGTGAGGTCTTGGGTCTGAGACCGTGAGGGAATTGATGTTGTGTTTTATAAGTGTTTTCTTAGTGCTTGAAGCTTCCATCTTCATTGCACTAGCTAGTTATTGAAGGAACACAAAGAATTGTATTGTAAAATGTCTCCCTTGATGGGGGAAACCTATAATACAAAGCCTTTTGGAGGGGGGACTGGCTCCATGTGAATCCGGGTCCTCAATTGTTGTCAATAGCTTAATTTATCTCTCTTTTGAAGTATTGTTCATGCCTATCTAACTAGGTGTTATGCTTTTTTTTTCTCTCCACCCAAGCACTCTTGTTATGCTGATTAGGAATCTATTCTAATGAAATTCTCACTATGTTCATGCTATTTTCCGGTACACACAAGTTACTAGGCCATTAAATGTTACATTGGTATCAGAGCACAAGGTTTCCCTTTTCTTGCTCAAGGAGGTCCTCAAGCTAGCTATAAATGGTTGTTATTATTAATTGCAATTGAGTAAAGAATAGGGATTTTTTCAGCCTTGCAGTGCTCTTGCCTTTGTGCAGATAACGGAGCATCACCGTCAAGAGATATGGTCTTAATAGTGGAGTCCTGCGGGGCTTGCCTATGGCTTAACCACTATTGAGCTATTAGAAGCTTGACAAGAACCGGTGCTATTTTGGTGTTGGAAGACCCTCTCTTATACTCCTTGCAATTAATGATATTTGAGCCACATGTACAGTAGCTTGAGTGATTTTTTTAAGGGGTAAAGAGGAGTAGCAACTAGGGCTTGAAGTGCCAAAATAGACCTAAAAGTTGTTAGAATGGCTGACAATAGTAAAGAGAAAGAAATTAATGTTGATAGGTTTGATTTTTCTAATGATGAGGCTACTAATGATGCCCCTATGCTTGTTAACTACCTTGTTTCTAAGCTTCAACAAGCCATGGTCAATCCATCCCTCCAAAGTGAAGTGCAACGGCAACTTCGTGCTTATAGGATTCTCCAAGCTCCCCACCATGATGAGAGAGTACCTAGAAAGCCTCCTTGTGAGACTTCCAAAAGAGGCCTCTCTTCAATTCGGGAAGAAGAAGAGGATCCATACGAAGGGCTCAAAAGATTTGCTTCTTGATGACACATCTCCTTCTTAAAGGAGACTTCAATAGCCCACACCAAAGGAACAAGAAAGAAGTGAGTCTCCTGCCACCTCGGTGGAGATGGCTCCACAAAGACGGCAGGCAAAACGCTCTCCATCGCCTCCTAAACGGACAAGACCATCGCATACTTCTCCACACCATAATTCAAAGAGGGATGACAAAAAGAAAGAGAAGGAAAAGGCGAGAAAGAGGTCACCCTCTTCTCTATCTTCTTCATCCTCTTCCTCTTATGAAGAAAGTGATGGTGCCCACAAGGAAGACCAAGGCAAGAAAGAGGTCACCCTCTTCTCCATCTTCCTCAAATTCTTCATCTTCTGAAGAAAGCGACGGTGCAACTTTTGAACCATTAAAAAGAAGAGGCCATAGGAAATCCTATGCCGCATGGAGAGGCCATAGGAAATCCTATGCCACGTGGAAGAGGTCATCCAAGCTCAAGAAGTTCAAAGAGGGAGGAAAGAGCATCTCTTTCCTTACCTACGATGAAACCTTTGGTGCTACGGACAAAGTGTTGGCCTTTATCCAACAATTCAATGCGGCGTTTGGAGATGAGGGCTTCACGGAGCCCTCTAAGCTACACCATTAGAAATGCACTTTCAAAAGTCCACGAGGCAATGGTGGTCTAGCCTACGGGCCAACGGTGAAGCTCCATGAACATGGAAAGCTTTAAGAGATTCCATCATGAATTAGTTTTGGCCACCGATGCCAAAGACAAAGTACTCACCGAATGGCGAAGCTTGAAGCTCTCTCCCTACGAATCCATTCATTAATATGTAGACAAGTTTTGGGACTTACATTTCAAAGCCATTGTCTTCAAAAACATGGATTTTGGAGAGCAAAACAACAATTTTGTGCGGGCTTATCTGAAGAAATGGCGGAGTATGTTAACTCCCAAAGGCCACGCACCATGTCTCTGGTTATACACCATACTATGGTGGCTTCTCGAATCAATTTCCAAACAGGGGCTCAGAGAAATCTTAAGCCCATGAAAAACAAGGGTTCCAATGAGCCTAAGGGGAAGGACAATGTCCAAAAGTCTCCTAAGGGCAATTCCAATAACAACAAAGCTAAGGAGAAGGGAGTTTACAAAGGCAAAAACAAGATCTCTCCTGAAGAGCTTGAGCGTTATCGCAAGGATAACCGTTGTTTCAAGTGCAACAAGAAAGGGCATGCGTACCGCGCTTTTCCCCAAAAGAACTACCGCCATGAGCCTCCTAGAGCTACCTTGGTCGAAATCCAAGAAGAGGAAGCTCACCACAAAGGATCTCCTCTATGCCATGCTCGGGGAAAGGTAAGAGAACATGATTCTTTTATTTTCTTAAACCCTGGTTCTACTCACAATTTCATATCCACATAGGTGGCCACCAAGTTACGCATCCAAGCCTATGAGATGGGAGATGTCCTACCCGCAGATGGTGCTCTCAAGGGGCAAGAAGCTTTAGTCACTCCCTTAATCGGGAAATTGAGGCTCCATGTCCAAAGCTATGTGGACAAAGAGGACTTCTTTATCTCTCCTCTCAAGCACGAGGATGTAATCCTAGGGGCACCATGGTTTGATCGCATGGCTGCCAATGTTAAATTCCCTGAAAGAAAAATCTACTTTAAGTACAAGGAAAAAGATATGTACATAGATGCTAAGGAAATGGGTAACACCATACCCATTGTACATACGCAATCTTTCAATAATTCAATAAAGAACTTTATTTTCGTGTACATGATTTTTGTTAAAGATTCTCAAAATGAACCTAATGCTTTTGCAAAAGAAAATATAAACAATCACAAGGAATTAGAGTTATCCAATTTTCTCAAGGGGTTTCAAGATGTTTTTATTGACGACATCCCAAGCTTCAATGCATGCTCATTGCTAAGCTATGCTAAGCTATTATGAGTGATTATGTGGGAAGATGTACTTCTTTCTCGTAAGACTACTCATTCTTCCTCTCTATCTACTCTCATACCCTGCTAGCTCTCACCATCTTCGAGGTGTGTGAGGTCTTGGGTCTGCGACCGTGAGGGAATTGATGTTGTGTTTTATAAGTGTTTGCTTAGTGCTTGAAGCTTCCATCTTCATTGTACTAGCTAGTTATTGCAGGAACACAAAGAATTGTATTGTAAAATGTCTCCCCTGATGGGGGAAACCTATAATACAAAGCCTTTTGGAGGGGGGACCAGCTCCATGTAAATCTGGTCCTCAATTGTTGTCAATAGCTTAAATTCTCTCTCTTTTGGAGTATTGTTCATGCCTATCTAACTAGGTGTTATGCTTTTTGTTGCTCTCTCCATCCAAGCACTCTTGTTATGCTCATTAGGAATCTATTCTAATGAAATGCTCACTATGTTCATGCTATTTTCCGCTACACACAAGTTATTAGGCTATTAAATGTTACATCATGCTTGCTGACTAAGGTGCTTGGGGGTAAGGTGTACAAAAGTCAACAGCTATCCCTACAATGAGGGGCGAGCCCTACAAGAGGGGGGTAGAGAGAGAACACACACACCCCACACAAGGTAAGCTTGGTTCAAAGAAAGTATATAGGACACTTGTCAAGTTCCTCTTCATGTTGCCCTCATGGTGTGCCTAAAGCCTATTGGTTGGCCTCCCAAGGGGTCCAATCATAAATTAATTAATTTAATTAATTATTTTAGCATTTATCAAGTCCTCTCTCTCAAAGGGGAAAGAATGACACTTGTCCCAAGGCTACCCTTGTTGCTTGATATGGCCCTCCATGTGGTTGCTTAGGCCTGGAGAGGTCCAATGATCTTCAATCATGAGCTACAAGGGGGGGTCAACCAAAGCAAGCTAGGGGGTTGCTTGTGGGCTATACTCTCCCACACACACTCACACACACTCTCATTGTGTGAAGTGCAAGGTGCAAGAGCTCCATCTCTTTCTCCAAGCTAGTAGAGAAGTTGAGAGCCTTCACCAACACTCTTGGCTATGGAATGCAAATCCAACAAAGAGCCATGCTTCAATGCTTAAGCTTTCGATCTTCACCATCTTCATTACTATGCTATTATGTATGCTAGCAAGAAGAGTGATGATAAGTGAGGAACTAATTCTTTCTCCTATGAAATGTTTCTTCTTCTTCTTCCCTACCCTCATTCCCCGCTAGCTCTCTCCATCTTCGAAGGTGTTTGAGGTCTTGGGACTGAGGCTTGGGATAGTTAATGCTTTCTACAAAGTTTATGTTATGCTCGTGATGCATGAAGCTTTCCATCTACATTGCATCACCTAGGTCACAAAAGGAACACAAAGATTGTATTGTACAAGTCTCTCTTGGTGGAAGAAACTATAATACAAATGCTTATTGGAGGGGGGACCGGCTCCACATAAATCCAATCCTCAATTGTTTTCATGTTGCTTAAACTCTCTCTCTCTCTCTCTTGCAAAAGTATTGTTCATGCCAAGTTAACTAAATGTTATGTTTATGTTGCTACCATTAATTAAGTTCACCCTCTATACTCACAAAGTAATTTCACAAAAGTACTTTCTCTAATTTATTCTACTCTTAAAGTTAATCGACCATTTCCATTACAACCAGACCACCAAAGTCTCGAGTACTTCATGACGCAAACCAAGCTTCTTGACAAACAAATGAGGTGGGAAATTTTTCTTTCGTAATTTTATTTTCATATTGCTCACATTTTTGGTAAGCACAATCAAGTAGCTAATGCACTTTCACGAGCGACGACCAAAAGTTAATGCGGTGTCTATAGCAACTCACAATTATCTATCCTCTATGATAGATGAGTATGCTACTGACCCTGACTTTAAAGACGTAATGTCATCCCTTGCTTTGGGGAATAAAGAGGAACCATTCACCTTGTAGGATGGTTATCTTCTCCAAGGCAATAGTCTATGTGTTATCCACTCCCTTCGTGAGAAAGTTATGTATGAATCCCATGCTTCTCCCTATGTGGGGCATAGAGGCATTCAACCTATTCTTCGAGAAGTAGAGACGTACTTCTATTGGCCTATCATGAAAGTGGACATACAAGAGTATGTTTCAAAATGTGTGGTATGCAAAAAGACCAAGTATGATAGAGGGAAGCAACCTAGATTACTCCAGTCATTGCCTATCCCAAATCACCATGGGAGAGTATATCCATGGATTTTATCTTTGGATTACCCAAGTTTATCCATGAAAATATGAGAATATAGACAATTGTCAACAAGTTTAGCAAGCAATCACACTTTATTCCTGTCAAAAAGACTATTAAGGCACACCAAATGGCAACTCTCTTCATATCTCAGACTTTTAAACACCATGGATTGCCAACATCCATCACGTCAGATAGAGATCCTAGAATGACCATTTGGAAAGGTCTCTTTGAAAATCTAGGTACAAGATTGAATTTCTCTTTGGCCTATCACCCACAAATAGATGGCCAAAGTGAGATAGCCAATCTTACGATACTTGATCTACTAAAGACTTATGTTATAGAAGTAGATCAATGCTCACAATGGGAAAAACGAGGCTAGCCAATGGAGGTTAAAGACCTTAGGGTTAGCTTCATTGAATACCTCCAAAGGTTAGTGTTAAAAGTCCTTTGACCTTAGGTAAGCTAGGGTTGTGCTTGGGATGGGAACTTGGCCCAAGCTTGAGGTGCTTTTTGTGCCTGATGACTAAGATGATTGAGGTGCTTGTCCTGCTTCATGACTGAGATGCTTGTCATGCTTGAGATGCTAGAACTGTACTTGAGGGGCTTAAGGGCCAAGCTTGAGGGGCTTAAGGGCCAAGCTTGTGGTGAGAATTGGGCCCAAGGTTGAGGGGTTTGAGGTGTCACAAAAGTCAATAAATATCCCTACAAGGAGGGGGCGAGCCATGCAGGTAGGAGGGGTGGGTGCTTGACCTCTCTCTCTCCCAGAGGGCACCCCTTGGTCAAGAGGCAATGGTCAAGAGGCAAGTAGGACACATGTGAAGCCCCTAGCTAGGTTACCCTCAAGGAGTGTCCAAAGCCTTTTGGTTAACCCCCCCTAGAGAGGTCCAATGATAATGTAGTTGATTTAATTAATTGTTTTTGCATTTATCAAGTCCTCTCTCTCAAAGCGAAAAGGGAGATACTTGTCTCAGGGCTACCCTTGTTGCTACATGTGATATGCATTCTGCATGTGATTGGCCAAGCTTGCAGGGGTCCAATGAGCTTCCAAGTTAAGCTAGAAGAGGGGGTCAACCAAGGCAAGAAGGGGGGTTGCTTGGGGAGTAAACTCTCCCACACACACTCTCATTTTGTGAAGTTCAAAGTGCAAGAGCTCTATATTCTTCTCCAAGCTAGTAGAGAAGTTGAGAGCCTTCACTAACACTCTTGGCTATGGAATGCAAATCCAACCAAGAGCCATGCTTCAATGCTTTAGCTTGCCATCTTTTCCATCTTCATTACTATGCTATTGTGTATGCTAGCAAGAGGAGTGATGATAAGTGAGGAACTATTTCTTTCTCCTATGAATGTTTCTTCTTTCTCTTCCCTACCCTCATTCCACTCTAGCTCTCTCCACCTTTGAAGGTGTTTGAGGCCTTGGGACTAAGGCTTGGGATAGTTAATGCTTTTTCCAAAGTCTATGTTATGCTCGTGATGCATGAAGCTTTCCATCTTCATTGCGTCACCTAGGTCACAAGGAACACAAAGATTGTATTTTACCAAGTCTCTCTTGATGGGAGAATCTATAATACAAATGCCTATTGAAGGGGGGACCAGCTCCACATAAATCCGGTCCTCAATTGTTGTCAAGTTATCTAAACTCTCTCTCTTGCAAAAGTATTGTTCATGCCAAGTTAATTAAGTACTACGATTATGTTGCTACCATCAATTAATTTCACCCTCTATGTTCTCAAAGTAGTCTCACAAAAGTGCTCTCTTTAACTCTCCTAATTCCGCTATTCTCAAAGTTCATAGGCCATTTCCATTACATTGGTATCAGAGCTATTGGTTTCTCTTTTCTTGCTTAAGAAGAGAGGTCCTTAAGTTGTCCATGAAAGGTTGGGCATGTTAATTTCAATAGGGTAAGTGGGACAGGGATCTATTATCTTGGTTGAGAAGGACTTAGTTCGAGGTACACCATTGGGAACTATAGTCTTAATAATGGAGCCTTTCGGGGCTTGCATTTGGCTTTACCATTATTGAGCTAGAGCAAGCTCAACAAGAACCATAATCAACTGAGCAATGTTAGACCCTCTCCATTAGTCTTTGCAATCAACAGTGTGGTGTGGCTGGTTGAGAATTGATTTTCAAAGGTAAGGAAGAGTGGGAACTAAGGTTTTTGAGGGTACCAACGCACAAAGTAATCTATAAATAAGTTTAATTAGCATGGCTGACAATAACCAAGAGAGTATAGTGAACATTGATCACTTTGATTTTGCACATGAAGGTGCTAATGATGATGCCCCCATGTTTGTCAATTATCTTGTTACTAGGTTGTAGCAAGCTATGGGCAACCCTGCTTTTCAAGACAAAGTTACTAACAACTTATTCTTCCAGCAAGCACTTTTTTGGAATCCGACGAGCAGATTCCAAAAATATTATTTCTCTCTCTCAACCCTTGATAGTTGATCCACTCTTTTTTCTCTCTCCTCTCTCTCTCTCTCTCTCTCTCTCTCTCATAGATTTCTTTCCTTAGCGAGCACACATGCACAAGGACCAAACACACCTCGATCAATAATTGTGATCCTTAAGCAATAAACGTCTCTCTCTCAACCATAGTAGTGAAGATGGCCAATGGGTCTATTGTTAAACCTATTGGGATGCTAGAAGATCTCAAGATCAAGGTCTTTAGACATAAAATAAGGATTACCTTTATTGTTATGGATTTCTTCAAACACACTATGGCATCGGAGATGATCTTAGGACATCCTTTCATGAGGGAAACAAAAATGGTGCATGGCTGGTCCAAAAACCATGTCTACCTGTAGTTCCAAGATTCTGTCATTCGAGTGGATCTTGTGATGGGTCGAGCACATCCTCTAGGAAACAGGTTTATAATTGATCATAGATCTGACACCACAGTTCACTCGGCCCCATTGCAGTATTGTTACACGTGTAAAGCGGACACTGACGTTGGGGATGATTCTCCTTATATGGATGTACTACCTAGGATGACCGAGTCGGACAATGTGGATTGGGCCACCTAGTAGCAACCATAGACACTTGGGGAAACAGGGGGACGACCTGGGTAACACCTGAGGGGGATGAAATGCCTGTACCCTTAAATATGCTACAAGCAATGTATATAGCTTCTGACAAGACTCATCCTCATATAATAAAGAAAACATACAAGTGGGTCCCTAAAGATTCTTTAGCGACCATGGCTAGTGCTAAAAAACAGAAGCCTTGTAAGAAACGTTCCACTCTCTCCAAGAAATGTAAGAAAATGTGGCACTGGACGACTTCATATCAATGAAGTTGGCCACCAAGTTGGGCATTCAAGCTTTTGAGATAGGAGATGTTGTAACAGCGGACACTGCTTTCAAGGGACAGCGAGCCTCCTTTACTCCCTTGATTAGGAAGTTGAGGCTCCATGTCCAAAGATATGTCAACAAAGAAGACTTTTTCATCTCTCCTCTCCAACATGAGGATGCTATCCAGGGGCACCATGGTTCAACCACATGGCTGTCAACATGAGGTTCATTGAAAGGAGAATCTACTTCACCTACAGGGAAAAGAACATGTATATAGATGCTAGTGAGTCTCATCGTACTATACCACTTGTAAATCCTCCTGCTTTTGATCAATCAATGAAGAGCTCAGTTTCTACATACATGATTTTTGTCAAAGAGTCCCTTAAAAGTCCTAATGTTTCATCAAATGTAAATGGTTGGAATCAAGAAGAGATAGACTTGTCTAGTTTTCTAAAAGGATTCCAAGATGTGTTCATCGATATATCCCTATGGACTTACCTCCAAAACGAGGGGATGATGACCGTCGAATTGAGCTCCTACGAGGAAGCTCACCGCCTAACAAGCCTCCTTATCGAGTATCCCAAGCTCAACAAGAGGAGATCATGAGGCAAGTACAAGAATTGGTAGACAAAGGGATGGTGAGACCTAGATCCTCTCCCTTTTGTTCTCCAGTCCTTTTAGTACAAAAGAAAGATGGTACATATCGTATGTGTGTGGACTATCGAGCACTAAAGCACATCACTATCAAAAATAGATTTTTCGTGCCTCGGGTCAAAGGTCTGTTTGATAAGCTATGAGGCTCTACCTACTTCAGTAGGATTGACCTTAAAAGTGGCTATCATCAAATAAGGATAGTGGATGAAGATATCTTAAAGACCGTGTTTCATACAACGTTTGGCCTTTATGAATATCTAATCATGCCTTTTGGCTTGACTAATGCACAAGCCACGTTCAACCATTTAATGGAGAAAATCTTTAGACCCTACCGCAAAATTCATTGGAGTGTTCTTTGATGATATCATCATCTACTCCAAGATCAAACTGTGACTTTTAACAATGATGAAGTGATTGTGTATTAGCAAGGTCATACGCCTAAAAATACCACTCCTATAGACATAATCAGTGCTAGAACTAAGAAACAGTTCTTCTCAAGTTGGAATTTTATTCACAACTGAATCTCCAAATAATCATATCTCTCCACGAATAGAAGAGAATGATTCTTAACACCCCAGAGAAAGTAGTCATACTAGATTTTCTTGGGTTTGCAATAAGAGATTACCTATTGGGAGGCTCTCTTAATCTATTCATGGCATTCCATGAATTATTTGCTTGATAGCAAGGCCATGCCTACTTGCTATCCAGAGAAAGTATCATGTGTATTGCTAGCACCTTGTGCACCAAAATTGCCCGCTATTGTAGTTATATACAATGATCACAAGCAAATATACTAACTTCAAGTCTTTCTAAACAGAGTAGTTGATGTTATAGCCAGGGATTTCATAATGATTACAGGTTTTTTTGGGGTAATAACACTTGTGAGTATGTTATTAACATGTTAACAACTTCTCATGTTCACAAAATTGCCGGTTTGGGGTGACCTGGGAACCGGCCAAAACGCCGCTAGGTTTTAGATTAGCCAAGCCAGTCGCAGTGCATGGCTAGATGTGTGTAGCTTGCTACCTGAGGGATGCATGTGTATGTAAGGCCATTCTTCAGAATGGTGCTTATCATGGGACACTTGGTCGGTAACACGGTTGAGTAGTGTCCTATGATAAGTGTGGCACGTTGTAGTGGTACTAGTCAATAACGCGGTAATAATAGTATCTTTACAATGATGTCACCTTTGCTTTCTTTTATTAAATGTAAGCATATGGTCGATAACACGGCTAAGTTATATCTGTATGCAATCCCTATTCCCTTAGATTCGGGTGGCACCTTGTTAGTAACGCAATAAAATGGTGTTGTTCACAAGTGCATGTTGTATTTTTTGCATAATGCAGCATTTGGCCAGTAACGTGGCCAAAAAATGTTGTAAATTAGTTTGGTTTGCCGATTATTTGGCTTGTATTGTTTTTTATGTGCATGATTCATGTGATACTTGGTCGGTAATGTGGCATGAATAGTTCTTGGATCATAGTTTACTTCATATTATCTTCCTCTTCAATTTGATGAACCTCTAAAATTTATGACATATCATCTAATCTCTCTCTATCTCTATCTTCAAAAAAATAAAGATTCACACCATGCAATCTCTCTCTCTCTCTCTCTCTCTCTCTCTCTCTATGTGTGTGTGTGTATGTGTGTTATTAAGAACTTATAAAACAATTGAAAATGCTATATATAATTCACTCTATTTCTCTTTATGACACTTTCAAAATATAAAATATACGTCAAATAAATTATTCTTTGTTTCTTCAACATGAAGTAATTATAAAGATTGGTTCAAACACTACAACAAAAGAAGGTGTTATCGACGCATATATCGACGCTGCCCGTCGCTATGAGCGTCGCTATACGCGTCGCTGTGAAACCAGTCGCTATTAGCGACGCTGATAGCAACGCATATAGCGACGACCATAGCAGAAAAAAAATTTCTTGGGCAGAGGGCAGGTAGCCTAGCCTGTGCCCAGTTAAAAGATGGACACAGCCACAGCCAGGCTTCCTGCCCTCTGCCCAAAAAAGCGAGCAGCACCAAAATATCAACCATGCTCCCGCGCCCAGAAATTTTGGCAGAGTTCCCTTTGTTTTTACATAAACTTTTCAAAAAAAACCATATCATGTATACGCCTCCTACATGCTATCCATGTAGAATCTCACATAAGATTTAAGGCCAATGAAAGACAACCGTACTAACTGAAAAGCATAGCCATAACTTAAAAGCATAACCATAACTTAAAAGCATAACCATAACGAACCATAACCATAACTTAAAACCATAACCGGATATAATCACTTTGATCAAAACCATAATGTAGATAACCATAACCATAAACAAAATTAACAATAACCATAAGCATAGCCAGAAAGAGAAACAATAACTGTCTATACAATGACAATGACAATAATCATAACCATAAGGGAAACAATACCTGTCTGAACACTAACTGTTTGTACAAAAAAGAGACACAAAAGCGTGTCTGTGTCTCACAAAGCACATAGATGAAATCTGGTCCACTAATGACTAGGCGTCGCAACCTGCACATAGGACAACTCACAAAATTAGTATTGATATTACTTCACATATACTGACTTAATTAAATCAACTCACACATATTAACGTCTCACCTCAAGCGATCAGCGAGATTGTAAGGCCTCCCAGTCTACAGGCTCTCCTGAAGCTTCAAGATCATTCAGTACTTCATAGATACCTGTGCGATATCCATCTGACTCCTCCTCGCGTGATGGAGCTCGATGCATCGCAAGATTTTGCATTTATATAAAAATCAAAGTAATAAGAATACATGATTCATCGCGTTTTAAAAAACGCCATAGTTAAGATTGGATTAGAAACTCACAAACTCATAGTGAAAGGTGTCGAAGCCTCCGCTGCCAAGATGAGATGTCCCCCTAGTCATCTGTCGTACCTGCGCGGCCTCACGCTGTTGTCCGAACCGCATGGCTGTTGTCCGCTCATCCTCCCTGATCTGCAGTCACGTCTCGTGTGGGATGCTCGAAGGCTTCGGCGAGCTGGTCCTGAAAGCCTTCCGAGCTGCAACTCGTCGATGTTTGATGGTGTCCCGTGCAACACCCTTGATCCACCGCACCCTTGATCCACCACCCTTGATCCCTTGCTTCTTCGTATCCTGGTCAATCATGCATAGTCCACATAAGAAGTCCATGGATCCTTGCATGCTATTGTCCTACTGGTTCAACCGCATCTGCTATGTCGATCCCATGCCATAACTCCTGGAGCTCGTCAACTAGTGGAGCTAGATAAACATCCATGTTTTTTGCCTTGAACTTGTTGGGTTAAAGGCCCGTGTGCCCGGCTGCCCGTTGTTTAGCCGCCCATGTACAGCCATTCATTTACTCATTCATAATAACTATACTCATAACTACACATTGTAGTGCGAGTACCGCCCCGCCACACACTGTGTCTATCTCCTTCCTCGTGTTGGCTCTCTGTGTGTGTGCTCTCCGATCCCAACAAGTGGTATCAGAGCTTGGTAGTGAGAGCATTGAGAGCTTCATCATCATTGTTGAGTGTGTTGAAAATTGCTGCTATTTCATTGCCGTTTTTCTGTTTCGCGCACGCGCGCATTTCCAAAGAGAAGAAGGTTTTTCTGAGCTTGGCATTGGAAGGTTCAGCACTCCGCGAGTATTTTCAACAGGCATCCTGTGGTTTAACCCCCCTTTCGGAGCCATTCGTGCCATTAGAAATCCCATCCGAGCTACAGACTAGGAGCTGCGTTTTTCAGCTCTCTTTGGTAGTTTTCTGCTGCCAGAGCTTCCATAGCCATTACAGGTGCCATTGTTGTAGTGTCTTCCACTTACGTGAGCCCACAGCTCATTTGAGAGTGTGTAGCCTCTTCTTGGAGTGGCCTCATACACACAGATAGAGTGGGAGTTTGGCGACATTGTCTTCTTCGACTACAGGTACAGGTACAGGTACGGGTACACGTTACAGGTTACGGGGAGCTTTGGATACAGGTTTCTTCTGTGGTTACAAAACATGTATTTTGACTGTGGGAAAGCCATGCATATGGTTGTGGTTTGAGTGGGAGCTTCTACTCTTCTGGGCAGTCTGTTTATGCGTGTTCTTGAGCTACAGGTTGACATCATCTATGTATGTTGATGGATGTGGATATGGCAGTTTGACAGACCCTCTTTATGCATGATATTGTGGAGATTTGGTTCACTTATACATAGAGCGGGTTTGCTCTTGCTTGCAGTGTTGCGGTTTGAGTACGGATAGGTACTTGGTTGACAATAGAGATTGGACTTCGTTGAGCTTGTGCATTGGTTATATGCTCACTTGGATCCATTTATGCTCACGGATTTGTGTAAGCTTGGTCAGCTTATGTCTCTATTGTGGTTATTCAGACATGGAGTATGTTTATGCCTCTATGATAGCTCATTGTTGATGCATTTTGTGGCACAATTTGCCTAGGCCGGTTGAGTTACAGCTGTCACGGGTTTATGCATTTGTTTGTGGATTTCTACGTACGTTTTTTGACCATATTATGGGCTGATTTATACTCTATGCGTTTGCTTTTTGATTGAGCAGCAGGTGTTGTCAGATTTGCAACACTACTTTGTTGTGGCAGTTTGTTGGTTGGTTACAGGTTTCTCATTGTTGCATTCTTGTTGTAATGGGCACTAAAGAGGACACAGTTTTCAATATTGAGAAGTTGGATGGTGCTAACTTCTCATATTGGAAAGATCAGATTTGGGATGTCTTGGTGCAGAAGAAACAGATTCGACCTCTAAAGTTGCAGGGAGTTAAGCCAGAGAACATGGAGAGGGATGATTGGGAGGAGTTGGATGAGATGTGCAGGTCTACCATTAGGCTTTCCCTTTCAAAGTCTATTTATTACAATGTGAAAGATGCACAAGGTGGAGCTTATGAGCTATGGCAGCGGATTTGCGATATGTATGATAAGCATTCGGCTGCTTCTATGGTGTATTGGATTAAAAAGCTTATTGATTTGCGAATGGAGGAAGGTGCTTCCATGAATGCGCATTTGAATGAGTTCAATACAATTTTCAGCCAACTTGCTACGCAGAAAATTACGTTTGAGGACAATGTAAAAGCTATGTTTTTACTTGTCACGTTGCCTGAGTCATGGGACACATTTAGGACAGCCATAAGTAACTCGGTTCCTGCGGATGAGTTGACAAGTACTAATGTGGAGTCTAGTCTTCTCACGGAAGAGATTAATCGAAAGAATAATGCAGGTAGTAAGTCTTCTAGTGCAATGGTTGTCAGAGGCAGGACTATGGACAAGTATAAGTCCAACAGGGGTAAATCTAGAAGCAAGTCCCGTGCAGGCACAAGTAAAAAGGATGTGGAATGTTTTCATTGTGGTAGAAAAGGCCATTTCAAAAAGGATTGCTACAAGTGGAAAAGGGAAAATGGAGATGGTAAGAAGAAAGACCATGATGCTAAGGACAAGCCTAAGTCCAATGTCAAGATTGAGGAGTTAAATGCAACACAGGGAGAGTGTAGCTCTCAAGATGACCATGTATGTGCTCCGACTAGTGCTACTAGTGAAGAGCTTGGTGATGTGTTGCTTGCATCCTATTTTGATGACGCTTTTCTTCTCACTCATGAGAGTAGTATGCCTATGGATTGGGTCATTGACAGTGGTGCTTCTTTTCACGTTACACCTCATAGGTCGTGGTTTCATGACTATGATGCTTCGAGCACAGGTACTGTCAGGATTGCCGATGGGCGTTCTATGCAGATTCATGGCATTGGAAATATTCATTTGGCTATGCCAAACTCTACTACGTTTGTCTTGCAGCGTGTGCGTCATGTGCCGGCTCTTGCAAAAAGCTTGATTAGTGTGGGTCAGTTGGATTCACTTGGTTTCAATGTATCTTTTGGTGATGGAGGTTGGAAGATCACTAAGGGCAGCCTTGTTTTGGTTAAAGGTGCTAAGAGGAATACGTTGTACTCCCTTTGTGTAGCTAGTGTGGCTGATCACATTGTGGGGATCACTGAGCAACCTCCTGCTTCTTTATGGCATCAACGTTTGGGGCATATGTCACTGAAAGGTTTGAAGTTGTTGGCACGTGCGGATTACATTCCCGTTTCAGATTTTGGTGGTTTTGAGTTTTGTGAGCACTGCCTTTATGGTCGACATGCTCGGTCTTCTCATAAGAAAAGTGTTCCACACAGATCTTTGGAAAAGCTAGCTTTGGTGCATAGTGATGTATGTGGGCCGATGCCCAATGCTTCTCTTGGAGGTGCTATGTACTTTGTTACGTTCATTGATGATGCTAGCAGGAAGGTATGGGCATACCCCATTCGTAAGAAGGATATGGTGTTTGATATATTTAAGCAATGGTTGGCTCTTGTTGAGAACCAATCAGGTTGTAAGTTGAAGTGCTTACGTACGGACAATGGGGATGAATTTATGTCTCATGCTTTCACAACATTATGTGTTGAGAAGGGTATACGGCGCGAGCTTAGTGCTCCCTATACACCTCCTCAAAATGGTGTGGCAGAGCGCATGAACAGGACTATACAGGAAAAAGTACGTAGTATGCTTTCTATGGCTGGTTTGTCAAATGGATTTTGGGCTGAAGCTGTTGCCACTTCTATGCATTTGATAAATCGTTCACCTAGTGTTCCTTTGGGCTTCAAAGTGCCTGAAGAGGTATGGACAAGTTTGCCACCTTCGTATGGTCACCTTCGTGTTTTTGGCTGTGAAGCTTATGTACATGTACCTAAGGCAAAACGTAGCAAATTGGATCCAAAGAGCAAGAGATGTATCTTCTTGGGTTATGGTAGCTCTGGTGAGATGGGTTATCAATTGTGGGATCCTATTGACAAGAAGATTGTGCGCAGCCATGATGTTGTTTTTCATGAGGACTCTATGTATAGAGCATCACCGCGAACGGTTGAGGTTCGGCGTGTGATATTTGAGGAGGATGGTCATCGGTATGATGGTCCCATGGCTGCTCGTGGACAGCCCATTGACCCTCAAGTGGGAGAACAGCCCTTGTTGGGAGATCATGTAGATGTGGGACAGCCAGATGCACCTCCTGCACAGTCTTTGAGGTGTTCAGAGCGGCGTGCAAGACAGCCTCAGTGTTTTGTGCCTTCTATGGATTATGTATTGTTGACTGATTGCGGGGAGCCATCATGTTATGATGAGGCCATGTCTAGTGTTGACAAGCTCAAGTGGGAGCAGGCTATGCAGTCAGAGATGGATTCGTTGATCCAAAATGAAACGTGGGAGCTTACACCTTTGCCAAAGGGTAAGAAGGCACTACCATGCAAGTGGGTTTACAAGATAAAATTGTGTTCAATGGATGCAAAGCCTAGGTACAAAGCAAGGCTTGTGGCTAAAGGATTCAAGCAACAGAAGGGCATTGATTTTGACGAGATCTTCTCCCCAGTGGTGAAGATGTCTACTTTGCGTATGTTGTTTGCCTTGGTAGCTACAGAAGACATGGAGTTGAAGCAAATGGATGTAAAGACAGCTTTCTTACATCCGGACTTGCACGAGGATTTGTACATGGAGCAACCAAGTGGGTTTGTTATTCATGGTTCAAAGAAGATGGTATGCCGGCTTCTTAAGACCTTGTATGGGCTGAAGCAATCATCTCGTGAATGGTATCGTAAGTTTGATGCATTCATGAGTTCATTGGGCTATGTATACAGTTATGAGGACCCATGCCTCTATACTCGCAAGGCTGCAGATGGTAGTCTTATTGTTTTGGTTTTGTATGTGGATGACATGCTGATCGCAGGGAAGTGTATTTCTGATGTGGATGCCTTGAAACATAGGCTACATGAGACCTTTTCCATGAAGGATCTTGGGGATGCCAGTCATATTTTGGGTATGCGGATCACTCGTGATCGTTCTCGCAAGATGCTCTTTCTTAGTCAGAAAGAGTACATTGACAGGGTGCTTGAGCGTTTTCATATGGAAGGGGGGAAGGCCATTAGTACCCCGTTGCCTCCATATGTAAAACTCAGCCATGATGACTGCCCTCAGACAGATTTGGAGACTACAGAGATGTCTCAGATTCCCTATGCGTCAGCTGTTGGTTCCTTGATGTATGCCATGGTGGCTACGCATCCAAATCTTGCTCATGCAGTTGGTGTGGTTAGCAGGTACATGTCTAACCCGAGCAAGCGTCATTGGGATGCAGTGAGAGGTATTCTCAGATACTTGAGAGGGACTTCAGAGTTGTCCCTATGTTATGGTGAGAAGGATATGTATGTTTGCGGATATACAGATTCAGACTATGCAGGGTCAGTGGACTCGAGGAAGTCTACTAGCGGCTATGTGTTCACAGTTGCAGGTGGACCGGTTTCGTGGGCATCACGTTTACAGCCATGTGTTGCTTTGAGCACTACAGAGGCTGAATATATGGCTGCCACTGAGGCTGCCAAGGAGGCCGTATGGCTCTCACGACTAGTGGGAGATCTTGGTATGGCTGGTGATGCTTCCGATTCTACATTGTGATAGCCAGAGTGCCATAGCATTGGCACGGAATCCTGTCTTCCATGCAAAGACAAAGCACATTGAGGTGAGGTATCACTTCATACGAGAGGTGCTAGAGGACAAGCGCATAGAGCTTGTCAAGGTACACACTGACGATAACCCTGCTGATCTACTTACGAAGTCATTAGCCTCACAGCGGTTTGCACACTGCAGATCGCTGATGGGTATGGCTTGACTTCTTTTGCTGTACTTTGGCCACTTTAAAGGCACACTGCCTTTAAGTGGGAGATTGTTGGGTTAAAGGCCCGTGTGCCCGGCTGCCCGTTGTTTAGCCGCCCATGTACAACCATTCATTTACTCATTCATAATAACTATACTCATAACTACACATTGTAGTGCGAGTACCGCCCCGCCACACACTGTGTCTATCTCCTTCCTCGTGTTGGCTCTCTATGTGTGTGCTCTCCGATCCCAACAGAACTTACCAGGTACAATCAAGCTTAAAATCAAATGACCCTTCTTGATAGCAAGCCACGGCGAGAGGTTGTAATTGATAAGGCACACAGGCCAAGTGCTCCATGACGAGCTTCTCAAGCCAAATGGATTGACTCCATCCATTGCCATGCCCAAACGCAAATTGCGTGGTTCACTCTTAAAATGTGGCCAGGTATCTTCAATGTGCCTCCAAGCCTTTGAATCAGCGGGCACCCTAAATGTTGCGTCAGTGGATCTATTCGTAGAATGCCACCGCATCAACTTTGCAGGAACCACAACGAAACATGCTTTTTATCCTAGGAATAATAGAGAAATGCCGCAACACTTTAGCTAGCACTGTCTCGCCAACTGCATCTTGTTTGTAGCGCATTGCTCCGCACTTAGGACATGACAAACAATCTGCGAATTCATTGCGAAAAAGAATGCAATCATTTGGACATGCATGAATCTTGTTGTAGTCCAAGCCAACTGAGGTCAGAAGTTGCTTTGCGTCTGGCCTGGAGGGGGGCATTTCATTGCCACCCGGGAGAAGTTGCTCCCGCAATAACCTGTTTAAGCCACATTAAATTAAAAAGCTCTCCGAGCACATCACCGTTGCAATCGGAAAATCTCTTTTGTAAATTACGTACCTAAACAAAGCAGTGACGCTTGCATCTAACCACCCGTACACTGACTGAAGATTCAAAAACGCCAGACAAGTACGAAGCACAGATATTTTGGTGCCTTCATAGATTGGTTGACGTGCCAACTTCCTCAACATGTCTTCAAGAGATAGGCTCACGGCTTCTGGTGCTGCTTTGTTCGCGTTCTCCTCGCTTGTCTGGAAGAAGTCATCCAGCATCTCCTCCATGCCGTCGTCTTCTGTCTGTAAGCTCTTTTCTGCTTCCATCCGTGGCTCTATATTGGTCGAACCTTCACGCATAATCTTTTTTCTCTCTCTCTCAGATGTAGGTGCTATGTCACGGAAATCAATGCCCGTTCCGTAGGAGTCGTATCGCAGATTGTGTACGATTTCTCTAGCAAACTCTCCGTACTTGTGCACATGCTCATTACATATCCTACGCTTGCGCAGGATTTGATACTTGCAGAGTGTGCACGAACATGCAATCTCTCTATTTCCTATCTCTCTCTCTCTCTCTCTCTCTCTCTCTCCCTCTCTCTCTCTCTCTCTATATATATATAACTCTCTTTCTCTATCTCTCTAGCTATTTTCTATCTCTCTCTCTCTCTACTTACCTCTCTCTCTCTCTCTCTCTCTCTCTCTCTCTCTCTCTCTCTCTCTCTCTCTCTCTCTCTCTACTTCCCTATCTCTCTATTGATCGAACGAGCGACTGAGCTAGGGAGATCTAGACGTCCACGAATATATATATATATATATATATATATAACTCTCTTTCTCTATCTCTCTAGCTATTTCCTATCTCTCTCTCTCTCTACTTACCTCTCTCTCTCTCTCTTTCTCTCTCTCTCTCTCTCTCTCTCTCTCTCTCTCTCTCTCTCTCTCTCTCTCTCTCTCTCTCTCTACTTCCCTATCTCTCTATTGATCGAACGAGCGACTGAGCTAGGGAGATCTAGACGTCCACGAATGTGGAGGACTACACAACATCGACAGAGGCTGCATCAGAGGATCTAGCTAGGTCACTTTGGCTCGACATGCATAACGTCCGGTTAGACTACTGACCATGGAGGAGATTGATGAGATCCGCCAGCGACAGTTGCTGGATCTCCTATGATCTACCTATCCCAGCTAGCTGATTTAGCCGTTTAATCCATACCCAGCAGTTTAGGATTCCATAATATTTTATTTTGTCATCTTCTTACTCTGACTTTGTATCAGATCCATCACATTGTAACTTTCTTGTCTCATGTCTCATAGGTCACTTTGGCTACAATGTCTTCCGGCACTAGCAAGGGTTCTTCTTCTTCAACAAGGTCCACAACCATTGTGGAAAATGATCCAAAATCTCCTAAGTGTGGAGATAACAACACAACCACCCAACCAACGACATCGGAAACCATGATCGTGGCGTACTTGGTATCATTGCAAGAGACCGTAAACAAACAAGGCGAAGACTTACGAGCACTTGCAATGGAGAATGGCACATTAAGGGTACTTGTGGTTGAGAATGAGAATCTCAAGAGGACACTTGAGATGCAAACAACACGTTTGATGCAACTTGAAGAGGAAGTCAAGGAATATAAACGCTCTCTTGTGGACTTGAATGCTTTGAAGGAGCGGATGAGCAAAGTAGAGCATGACCATGTATTGAAAGAGGAGAAATTTGACACTATGAGCCGGGATGTATGCGACATAAAAAATGTATGCACAAACAAGTCTTGGGCTGATGTATGTGGTAGCAATGTGGTTTCTAATTCCTCACTCATGCAAGCTATGGTTCAAACAAAGAATGTTGAGAATGTGGATGTGGAGGAGTTGAAGGAACGGGAGCGACGTTCCAAGAACATTGTTATTCGTGGAATTCTCGAAGAGAAGTTAGAGACACCTCCTTCTCTTGCCATTGTTATTGAAGATTTCTTCAAAACCCACTTTGGCATGTCCGGAGTTATGGTCTATGGAGCACATAGAGTGGGGAAGCAAGGAGCTCCTCGCTCGAGAGAACAACCAATTGTATGCACCATACCGGATGAGACCAAGCGAAAGATTATCCTTGATAATAGTTGGATCTATTTGAGGGATACAAAATGTTTTGTATGTGAAGATCGCACTATTAAGCAACAAAATATGCGTCGCAAGGCATATGAGGAAAAGAATAATAAAAACAAGGAGATCTCTCATGAAGACAATGTGTCCAAGGAGGAGGAAAGTCTCTCAAGCAAATAGGGATGCGTGACCTATGAGACCGAGTTACAATTGAAAATATGCTTTTGGAATTGTAATGGATACCCATGGAATGAGGGGGTTGGCATTGATGAACTAACAAGCAAAGCCGATGTTGTACTTCTTGTTGAAACTTGGGAGCATGATACACAAAGGATTAACGGCTTGGAGGATTACAATGTACATTCATTGATGTGGTCAAAGAATCTCAAGCAACGAAGAGGACAAAGAGGGTTAGCATGTATGGTTAAGAAAGGATTGGAAGATTTTGTATCAATTGTGAAAGATGACAAGTACAAACGTTATGTATGGCTGAAAATTATGACACCAAAAAGAGCACCCATTTTTGTAGCCAGTTGCTACATTCCTCATCATGATTCTCCCTTTTATGCTTGCATGGATAGAGATCAACCATTTTCTGATTTGGAAGAGGACATTGCTTATTTCAAAGGTGAAGGTGATGTTATTGTATTTGGGGATATGAATGCTCGCACAAAAACATTGCAACATGATACTCAACAATTTGATATGCCATACATTTCAAGGGAGTTGGAGGAAGTTCACTTGTATGATCGTACTTCAATGGATGAGAAAGAGCCGGATCACTATGGAAAGTTACTTTTACACATGTGTAATAGCACGGGTATGCTCATTGCCAATGGTGTATCTTTGTGGAGTGGAACCAATGGATTTACATGTAGGAGACATATATAATGGGGATAGTGTGATTGACTATATGCTACTCTCTGAAGCCATCATGTATCGCATAAAGAGTTTTATGTTTGGTCAATGGACCCCAGAATCCAACCATCGCACCTTATGTATTGACCTTTCATGTGGAGAAGCAACTAAGCATGATAATCTCAGCCAAAGGAAAGAGAATTTATCACTATGTATGGATTTCAAACGGGCAGTAATGTACATTGAAATGGTTGAGCAAAAATTATGGATGACAAAGCTTCAATGTGATGCACCATTGGAAACTAAATGGGAAGCTTTCAAGAAAGCTATTTGTTCTTGTGCGGAAGAATGCTTTGCCATAAAGCATCTCCATGGTATCAACAAAGATAGATCACGCAAAAGGTGGTTTGATAAAGAATGTCAAGATGCTCGAAAGTCCTTGATAAAGCTTGATGCAACTATGGACAAAGACAACTATCAAAGTCATTTGCATATATACAAGGCATTGATTCAAAAGAAGAGAAGAAGATGGGAAGTAAAGCAACAAGAATTTCAAGTCCAAGGAAAGGCACATGCATGTGGAAGATTTTGGAGAAACTTGAGAGGCAAGCGGGTTGAGAATTTTGGTAACTTGAGTCTAGTGGATATGTACACACATTGTAGGCAATTATATGAGCAAGCAAATACTGAAAAAATACCATTTTATGGTTCACTCCCATGTATGCCGTCTTTTTTTACTATTGAGGATGTATGCAGTGGGCTTGAAAAGTTGGCCACTCGCAAAGCGGGAGATCTTCAAGGTATCAAGCCGGAAACGATCAAATGGACAGGAGATTTTACCCATGAGTGGATGTGTGATATGTTCAACCTTGCACTTCAACATGGTATGCCTTATGATTGGACCAATATATGAATCAATCATCGATGTTAATTGCATATTGCCACTCTATCCCAGGTGCCTTTTTTTCTTGCTATTTTGAATTTGGGTTCTATCACTAGGTTCAATTTTTTCTTCCATCTCAAATAACATATTCAAGAAAGCATGGAACAATGAATACATCACTTAAGTAACAACAAAGATACTCACGTATTAAAAAAATGTACATCTCTACACAAACATACACTGATTTTGATGATCAAATGTAGCCACGCAACAATTTAAAACTATTTTAAAAATTCAAGTATTGTGTTTATTATTCAACTAATTTAAAAACTTACTTTGCATTTATAGTCAAATATATAGACCTACTTAATCGATAGTTTTGATGTTCTCTAAAATGTCCACATATATTAATCTTTGTAGATGTACAGATATCAATTTTTATTAAATCTCAAGCATCATAGCATGATAAATGCAAGTAATCTTTAAACAATATAAATGTGTGTTTTCAAATTAAGATACATGAAATTGATAGCATACATACAATTCACATTGCACACCCAATGAAGGATGTCTTTTGATTCGTACCCAATTAAAGATAATTTACACCAATCAAACCAAGGATCTATGTTTGCCCAATACTCTAGTATAAGACAATAGACCCTTGCTTAACGTGGAACATATCAAATATCAAGAACCAATACTAGCCCCTACTAAGCACAACTCTTGGCTCCATCAAATTGTTTATAAAATAGCATGAGGGAGTAAGCAACATATAAATTACATGTGCTAACTTAAATACAAACAAGCTCAAGTGACTCCAACTTTGTCCCTAAATCTTCGCTGGTATTAGCTACAAACCACACTTTACCCACAAATTCAAAGAACTGAAGACTAGTGGCTCAATAGCCTTAGGCAAGCCTATAAGGAAAGAAGTTCACTCCCTAAAATAAGGACCTTCTTTCCAAAAGAACCCTCCTAGCCAATCGGGAGTTCTAAACACTCCAAATATTTTCCAAAAAGCTAAAAATGTGCCTAATAATCCGCTCTACATAGTAATGACATAGCATGCCAGGATTTAGATATTCTAGGCGGGCCCGTCTGGTAAACTCAATACACGATGGGCCCCACGGGGTAAACTATAAAGCCCGATGGGTTTACAGGCAGATCGAGTTTAAGCCGATCATTGCAAAAGTTGTGTGAATATAGATGTGATCACAACATAAAATATGTTATTAACACATGTTATTAACGTGTTCACGCAACACGTTAATGAAATCCAATGTTATAGCAGAAGCCTAAACCATGCTTTAGTGGAATGAGTCCACAATATTGGCATGCCATGCATGCATATTAGAAAAATAGTGTGATAAGCCCTTAGCTTCAATGACATCTCCACAATGTGAGTAGATGCTATACGTGACTTGTATGGTGTGTACTGACACATGGATACATCACAATTGGTCATTGCAAACCATAGTTGTGAGCTTATATCCTCTTATTGCCAAGCATGTGTGCCATTATCCTTGATCCTAAGTTAATGGATAGTATTGTGGCATAGAATAGAAGCCTTGCTTTACAGTAAGTCTGTCAAAGCACTTTGCTTTGCACAAACGAGAAATCTTTTTCAAATGAAATGTTAAAGATAGAAATACAAATAGAACTTGAAATTGTCTAGCTTTATCGCCCCTTTGAGAGCAGTTGCCTTCACTTGAATGTGGCTCATAGCCATTTACACTGAGAAATTTAGACATGTCGGATGTACCTTATACCCTCGAGGCTTGGTTCATACCGACCTCCAATAAAACGCATGTAGACGTGTTGCAAAGTTTCCCCAAGTTCATATGCTACTAGCATACTCCAAACTTTGGAAGCTTACATGCAATACGTCCTAAAGTGAAGCCTTGCTTCGTAGAAGTTCATGAAAGGTGAGATAGAACGCCACCTGATTTCTCTCTAACAAGTGCTCCTGTTGGCACTTAATGTCAAAGCAAAAGAGAATCGACCTTGTTTGAGTTTGCATAGAGAATCAACCTTTCCAAATCATGCACCTTATTGAGAATCAGGAGATTACCCAATGTCAAAATAGATAGCTCAAGAAAATTAGCTATTAAATTTCATCTGAACTGCCCAACTCTACTTGACCAAATTCAACATAAACGTGCAAAGACAATCTTGCAAACCTTGCCCAAGTGTATACGACCTTGCCGGTTTATTTATTGGCCCCTTTGGGTTTTTTACAACACTCTAAAATCCTGCAATTTTGTTGCCCCTTGCTGCACTTGACCATGCAACCATGGCCCCCTGGCGGAGGCCCTTGCATGATCATGCATGACACGGAAACCATGCCACCACTTGCCTCCATGTAGGAAGGCTCCCCTATGAGGGATGTTTGGCCAAAACCATAACAATTGGGCACCCACCGTGTGGAAAACAAAAAAAAAACTCACTAGAAGCTATGGTGGCAAGCGATGATGTGTAGGGAAACAAGTGGAGCCATGGCAGTCTACATTGCCCAAATCCATGCGCCCCAGAGAAACAAAAAACGGCTTAGAGGCCGGTGCGAACTGGTAGAGAGAGAGAGACCCCGGTTTAGTGCAAGTCAAATTTGGCCCCTCCTCCAACCAAGAGACGTTGCCCACGGTTCTTCTCTCTTTGTTGACCCAAATTGCTCGATCCAAGGGGCCATGCCCACACTGTGTCTTGAGAGAGAGAGAGAGAGAGAGAGAGAGAGAGAGAGAGAGAGAGAGAGAGAAGAAGAAGAAGAAGAACATGCATAGCCATGCAAGCAAGGCCACCACCTCCGTTTTCTTTTTGCCTCCTCCATAGCTCTCCTCTCCCCTGAGCTCTAATACCAATCTGAGACCAGAGGGGACTGGACCATGCAACTCTCCACCAAACCTTGCTATATAGACTCGTAGCCATCCAAACATAGCACCCCTTGAGCTCATGTCCACCCTAGCCCTTGGCCTGCCCGATCTTACCCTAAGCATGACAGGGGAGGGGGGGGGGGACAATTCCCAACCTGCCCCACAAACTCTGCAAGGGGGGGGATAGCTTTGTAACTGCACACTCCCAAAAGCGGCATCACACAAATCACAAGATTTTCTCAAAGCTCTTCAAAAACTGATGTAGAAAAGGCTCCAAAATCCCCCCTTCCAAGCCACCAAGGTGGTTGAAAATTCTCCCTCTCAGCGCCCTTATATTGCACTCACATCGTTTAAAAACATTGGGTTGTCCAAGGGTTGGTGGGGGGTAAGTGTCATCGACAAGAGGTGCAAGGAATTGGGTGCGTTTTAAAACATGAGGGGGAGGGGGGGGGGGGGGGGGGGGGGGGGGTTGCTGTCAAGGAGCTGTTGGATGCAGCATTCTAAAAAGCAAGGGGCAATGGGGGCCTTGTTGCCGTTGAGGGGAGTGCTGGTGCCGATGTTTCAAAACGCTAGCAAGATTGCCTAGCGGGTCGCATAGGGGTGCTGGCGAGGGTTCTATCAAAATCAGCCTTTCAAAACGCTAGTGGCAGAGCATTCTCATTGGACATGGGGGAAAAACAACGACAAAAAATGCCATAAGCACCAATTAAACACTGTTTTAAAATGCCGATTGTAGAGAGGGGGGGGGCATCGGCAGCGAGGTAATGGGGAATGGCTCACTTCACAGCTTCTCTGAATACTTTTCCTTGCTCAACCAAGGCTCTGATACCATGTCAAAGTTGACAATGCAAAAATGTAGAGACCAAGGAGAGAATGCACGAGAGAGAGAGAGAGAGAGAGAGAGAGAGAGAGAGAGAGAGAGAGAGAGAGAGAGAGAGAGAGTCACCTGAACCAACCAACCTTGAAAATGAATAGCTGATGCTTATACAATGGGAGCAATGGGTTGCATATATACCCACCTAAGTGAATTGCCCCACCCAGACTTTGATAAAAGTAAAATAAACACCTAAAACTCAAAATAAATAATCGGATCACATTGGGCAGTTCACTTGAGATTCCATGACTTTAACAATCCTCTCCTTTTTGTTCGTAGCTTTGCCTAATCTTGCCAATTCTTGTTCTTGCTTGGAATCCCATACTTAGATGTCTAGCGATCCTAGTCAAGGCGCCAAAACTTTGGATGCAAAATTTTCAACCTTAACTCTAACTTTCAAGCCAAGTTGAACACAGGCCTTTGAAGCCAAGCAATTTACCCACTAGAACCTGCCCTTGGAGGAGGGGTGCCCTCTTATGAACACAAAGGCATGGATATGGCAAAATAGCTCTGGACAGTAAGAGAAAAGAGAAATAAGTAGGGCGGCTTGGTTTGGCTCTACTCCTCCCTACTTTCTTCCATAGCCTCGATTCATCATGCACATGAAAGGTCTTTGCAACTCTCCTCCCTAGAAATTGAACATGCTCTGATATCACTGCAAGGACAAACGAACTATTGCATGCTCATTGCGTCACCCAACCACCTTCTATTGTGGCTAGTTTGTGGCCCTATCTTTACAACCCCCTGAACATGCATACTTATAGTCGCCCTTGCCCAGGAGCGTTGGCCCCCCCCCCCCCATGCCCCCCCCCCCCCCCCCCCCCCCCCCCACCCCCCCCCCCATCCCCCCCCCCCCCCCCCCCCCCCCCCCCCCCCCCAAATTTTCCTACCCTTGTCGTGACATTAAATAGCGAGACATTCAGACAAACAATATGACCATGTTCATAAGTGTTATTAGAATGACAATATTACAATATCTTGCAACCATTTCATATTATGACACACCTAGCCAAATAATAGGATCATGTGTTGAAGATGATGATGGAACTACATTTATTAAGCATATGCACATTCGGCTATGACACACCTAGCGAAAGATATGACCATTCGTCAAAGCAAACTATGCATATGCCATTTTGCTTTGTCAGCAATCTTTTAACTATTCGTGTCTTTGTGCTTGGATTCATGCAAGCCTCTCTAGCTTTTCTATGCCAATTTTGGTGATTCATCTAGGAGTCTCATCTCAGGTGGACACACGCAAGAATGTGGATGGTGGCTCAATGTAGATTTTCCCATGGGTGTGTCTTTAAGCTTTGAACATGATCTGACTTGTATGTGTCGGATCTTGGGGCAGTATGTGGACCCAAAGGGGTCCAATGTATAATCATGTAAATAAACTATGTGAATTCACCAAGAGAGGTTTTTTATTTTTCAAAATTTAAGCAATTTAACAGAGATACATTAACAAGAAGGTTTTTAAAAGACCCATTAATTCATTGAAAAACAGGGGTCAATCTATTCATGTCCACATTTTAACAGAGGGATTATGGAAGTATCTTACAACATCCGTTATATAGGGGGTCATTTCTTAATAGCGGACCCAAGCTATGGACTTGGTTTCGAGCAAGTTCAATTCCTTGTACTTGTTACATAGTATAAAGAAGGATCGAAGTACATGATACTAATCATGTAAGCGTTGAGGTTTAGTAGATCTATGAATTAAATTTTTATTATTTTTTATTAATAAGGACTATAGGTTGCTTGTTTGATGGAGTTTCTGGTAACGACAAGCATTATAAGTTGCTTGTTTGGCAAAATTCCATAGTATTGAGCTTGGTTATGTGTGACGAGGGGTGTTTGCAACCCTCCCTTTTTAAAATCTTAGGCCTTATTCAATTTGATTGCTATGAGACATTATATTATGCATCATACCATGAATGAAGTGCAGAGCTTGGATTTGTGGTATATACCATTGGGGGAGGTGTCCATACTCTTGTTATATCCGAAGGTAATATGCATCATAACAGTTCTATGGATATCCATCACTGTTGTGCATGTGGTGGGGAATAGTTAATGACATATCCAGAGGTCACTATATTCAACATAATTGATTTGGCATTACAATTAAGAGGAGATTGGATATGTATTGACTCTGGTCATAGTTAATCACTATTAGATAAATACTTAGGGATCCCTAGAACCCAAGCTCTTAGATTTGTTAGTGTTCCACTCGTCCGAGAACCTCTGCTCGAAGTAGATTTGGATGTTGATAGAAAGGGAACAATTGCCTTGAATTTAGTGTGCACGCTTTGGCTAAGAAAATGTTGTTGGAGAAGCCATGTCTATGTTGGGTGATGGTGAGGTCGGTGGTGCAAGTGGTGAGAAGAAAGTCGTACGCTACTACTATGGGAGTCAACTTTGGTCCATCGCGAGTATGAAGCTTACAACTAGCTGATGTTGAGAGTGTGCTTTGCCCAAGGTTGCGTCATTGATGCATAGGTGCGCTATCATGCCAAGGGTAGGACCGGGTAGGGCCAGGACGGACATGCAGTCAAGGGGGTCCCCATGATTAGCAGGCCAAGGGCCTATAGGGCGTGGCTGGGTGGTGATGAGCATGCTCCAGTCCCCTCTATCTTACACTGGTATCAGAGCTCAGGGGGGAGAGCTATGGAGGAAGGGGGAAGATGGCCTGACATGGTTGGTTGCATCTCTCTCTCTATATCTCTCTCTCTTAGCTGGTCTAGATCTCTCAACCTCTCCATGAAACTTGGTGGTTCCTCTCAAGGTTTTTCTCCTTCTCTTGGTTCACCGAGCAACCTTGTGCGAGAACAACCATTGCATGCAAGGCGGGGCCGACACAGAGCCGTGGGAGAGACCTCTTACATGCAAGGAGAAGCTCTGTCGGACTTCACCAAATCAGATGATTATGGCTCCAAAGATAAGTGCCCTGCTCAGGTGATCAAATTCCACTTCTTCGACAAACCCATCAAAACACATCACAAGGCAGGATGAGCGCATCTTCATGGCGAAGCAGGGCCACCACCATCGTTGTGCACAAGAAATGATATTTTTACATTAATAGCTTTAGTGGGTGCCCTAAGAATGCCCTAACGCCACCCTAGGGACTGTTCCTGCAGTTGTCAAAGCCCAACATGGCTAATAGCAAGGACCATGAGGGGTATCTAAAGCTGTGAATGACATGAAAAGCACAGCATGCAAGGCATGTAAGGCTGCAAACAAGCTCAAGGAAATTTCGACAACCTACTAATGCTAAAGCCATATCTTTTGGCATGGAGCACTTTTGATATGAAGGTCTTGCAAGGCAATGATAAGATCTTTGGTATTTGATCAAGGCTTTGACTCAAGATCGACAAGGGTGTCGAGGTTCGAAGGATGGCTGCATGTCTTGGCCATGCACGGTTTGCAAGACTTATTATGTTGCAGTTCAAGTGCAACACAGTTTTTGAAGCTTATGGAAAGAGACGAATGTACATTTGCAACGTTGTCCAACTCTAAGCACGTAAATGAATGACAAAAAAACCAAGGGAAACCCAAAAATGGATTCAAGGGAAGCAAGGCTTCGGGTTATCTGCCATCGCCAATGATTGGAAGCCATGACCTTGAAGACAATTGCTTCATATCTGACAAAGTTTTTGACGGTCGGTAAGTACAATCAACCTAAATTAATGTTTTTCATTCATTTCAATTTTGCATAAGTGAAAGCAAGCTTTGAGGCCATTGCTTATGTGGCAGACAAGGTTGTTTAGCATTACATGCAATTACAGGTAGGGCCTATGGTTTGAACGGTAATAATGTGACTTACATGGTCAAAGTAATCGACAAGGACGACCATTAACTACACTCCCACATAGCTGTCAAGCAAGTTTGCTAGGGCATGGCTCCTAGGCAAGTTGTTTGCGAGTGATGTAGTCAGACAAGGATATGATCCACCTATTGCCGAAAATCGTCATTCGACGAGTTTTTACATGAGCAAGACTCCATATACTGACACTCAAGCAATTGAGTTGTGTATTACGTCTTATCTTATTATTTTGACATCTCCTCCTTGTGCTACCTAGAGGAGGGGGAAAGCAAGGCTTTTAGGAGCCCGGCTCCCTACCTATATTTATGCATTGGGAACATGGTTCCTCTAAGGCAATTCCAACTTACCAGAGTACATGCAACATCCATACATGAAGCACCCTGGGACACACATGGACGTCCACAACTATGAGCCGACTCCAATGTCGACCATCATATTATGGGATGCTATGATTTTTGATGCCATGGGTAGTCGCAGAGTATATGTTAGCAACAAGCACCAGAACTCCATGAGTACTTATGTGAAGCAAGGCTTCCCTTTCAGCATTTGGCATCATGGTTTCCAAAGTTTGGAATATGCTATTAGCATACGAACTTAGGGGAACTTGCCAAGATGTCTGCAGGTTTTTAAATCACACGAGGGTATAGCTACCTCACTCAAGCAGCAAATATGGCTATGAGCCAGCTTTAAGCGAGTTTTTATTTAGAAAACTCAAGACAACTCGCCACAGTGGGGCAACCAGGTTAGACAAATTCAAGTTTTCTTGTTTTCTTACATTTTACCTTTTAAGTTGGCAAAGATTGCCTATTGTACAAAGCAAAGTGCTTTGACCGCATTTACGAGAAGCAAGGCTTCTAGCCTGTGCCAAGATCTTGCCATTGACTTCAAATCAATGACATTGGCACACAGTTATGGGCATTCGGCAATGTGCGGATATAAGCTCGCAATTTACATAAGACAATGGCAAATTGTGATGTATCCATGTCCAACTGTGCAAGGAACTCTTGGTACCGGCTCAATCTGTAGGGCCGTCAATGTCACCAAGGGCTTATACCTCTGTGTGTATGGTATGCTAGTGAGATTGACATAATTCCATCTCATTACTATTTCCGCTTCCGCTATAGCACTAGCTACTCTGTGAAGGACGAGCTCAGTTATGGATGTTTTAAAACATTTTGTGTTTATATTTATTCACAGGCAAAGTGACATACATATGCACCATGATACAGTCTCACGATCACATATAAGGTAAGTCGGTCAAGATTTGACTTATGGTACCTCTCTCTACGAGGGTGTGGCACAAGTACACTAATGTACACTTATAGGATAAGCTAAGACACATGCATGGTCTGCACTGGATCATATGCAAGGGGCATACAACACATTCAAATAAGGAGTTTTCCTCAGCCCAGCATTCTCTCTCTCTCTCTCTCTCTCTCTCTCTCTCTCTCTCTCTCTCTCTCTTTCCAACTTCTATGTGGGAAAGGTGAAACTAGGCATGATTTTATGTAAATATGATAACAAGAAGGGCTAAGCGGCAACAAGAAGGACTAAGAGCCTTCTATTACCGCCTATTTTGGAATGGCTAAGAGCCATCTGTTTGTAATCCATTAGTGATTGCTTTTCAAGCTCGAACAATTCGATTCGGTGGAGTACCCATCGATTATAATGGACAAGCAAGCGTCCTACCATTAGCGATTTTTAGTGCATTATTGCAACACTACACATCGTAAGTGTGAGGATCAAGTGGAGTTTTTGAATGTCTTAAACTCGTAAGCGCTTATCTCTATCACGATGTATAGATGCAGCCATAATTTTAGACAGCATGGTTGTTCACAAAAACCCAAGATTACTTTTTTAGGTTTGGAAAAGGCCTAGTGGTGAATACGATTCCATTTTCATTGGATTTTCTATTTCATTTATAGAACTAAGAGTATCTATATGCATACAGTTTTGAGTAAGACCCAACTCGTGCTTACTAAAACACTTGTTAAGTGTGATGGTCAATTCTTGCAATCTTCCAACTTCCACTTTGAAGGAAAAAGTCCATAAAGTTGCCAAGGGTTAGTGGATAATTTCAACTTCCAAAGTTGAATTCAGATACTGTTGGTTGCTGGTTGAGCAGTTTCCATACAAAAGTCTAACCAAGGGGTTTGGATTGCAACGGCAACACCCACTGGTACATGTGCAATACTACTTGCATTTTATTAATTTTATGATTCGTGCTCCTAGGGGGCCTTTGCAAGTGGAGAATTTGGGCAGGTGCCTTTCACTACGGATAAGTGAACACTATGTTCAACCTCCAGGTACGCATCTCATTTGGTTTTGTTTCTTTTTCTTTTTTCCACGTAGGATGCATAAACTATGTTGTCATCCATTTTTGCTCTTAAGAGAAATGACAAGGTCATGTAGGAGCCAAGAAATTTGGGCTGTAGTGTCCAAAATAAGTTTCCGCATTACGTAGCTATAGACCCACTTGTCGGGTTTGATTTGGCACATGTTGTCACATGGGATACAACATGGTCTAGGAACTCAAGGAGTTCGGTTTAGCAAGGCTAATGAGAGTCCCTCTCACTTCCGTCATAGAGTGTTTGCAGTTACCTCCACACACAAGTACATCTTATACTAGAAGGATGTTCTTTTTTCAGACACCCTTACATGAGACATATTCCACACGTGGAGAATATGAGTCTCTGTGACTGACACTAGCGCCCACTATTTCTAGTATGTGTCACGACAAAGTCCGTAGGTGCTTGGTCAAATCCGTTTTATAGACCGTTTTCAACACGACGTATTAGGAACAATTTCAGTGGCCAACAATTGTCGGATACGCAGAATGACTTGTTAAGGTACAAGTGCTGCTAAACAACATTAACGGATGGTTGTTTATGCATATAGCAAGGCTATGAGTTTTTAATGAAAAGGTTTCATTGTTTGTACCTAGATGTGATCACTGTTTCACCTTCTATTATGGTTCAAATGTTTCAGCAAGGCTTGCAAATGATTGCAACACAAAATATTTAATTTCTTTTCAAACCTATTTACATTCCTCTTTAATGTGTGCTAGGAGCATCACATTTGCCATCAATATTGGCAAGGATGATAATGGATGTACAAGTTTGGATCTGTTTTTTGCTAAATGCATGCACACTAGGTGTTATGGGCCCTAGTATTTAACAAAGGCTGATTTGGAGCGGCATGCAATATCATCACATTAGTGCTATGAAGCATTTTGCATTCTATGTGCAATATCTCTATGAGATTATGTTTGGATCTACCAATCACCAATCGAGGTCATGGCTCGGTTTGGGTGCTTGTGGATCTTTCAAGTTAACCAAGATGTTTATGCATGTCATTGTTGATTCCTCAGCAATATTGTACGACATTGTGATCCCCGTTTACCAGTCATTTTGGAAGACTATCTATAAACCATTGGAAAACACACCTCAGTACTGTCAGTTATCCAAAGAGGATAGGCAGATTACAAGTGTAAGCCCGTGCTAAAGGATATGCAAAGCGCGTACGTTAGCACCAAGCAATCCAATCAGCAAGAATGTATTGCTCTAGTTGGAGTTTTTCTTACAATAAGTAAAGCATGTTTGTGACTCAGTTTAGTCCCTTCATGCTTAAGTCAGGTTCTCAACCTTGAACACTAGTGATGGTGGGGTTGTCTACTACTGATGAAAATTGAGAACAAGTCAATGAATTATATTTTGCTGATAAGATATGTCAGCCAATTACTTTTGTGAAAAGTGAAAAGAGGTACTCTTTTGGGTACATCTTTGTTGTGATAACTCGTTTAGCATGCTCGTATGCATTCTAAATGGAGTCTACACACTACGTTGGATAGGAGCTGGTAACACATGATGGTTGCAAATGGACAACAATGTGGAAAATTAAGATGTTAATCTTGGTTTCATTGAACCTCCTTCTAAACCGTGTAACGGTTAAGAAAACAGCTGGATCCATGAAGGATGCCACTGTGGAAAACATTAGTGTATCACCACTCTTGTTTTTGAGGATGAAAACGCTTCTCCAAGGGGGGAGTAATGTCATGCCAAGGGTAGGACCGGGCAAGGCCAAGGGCCAGGACGGACATGCAGTCAAGGGGGTCCCTATGATTAGCAGGCCAAGGGCCTATATAGGGCATGGCTCGGTGGTGATGAGCATGCTCCAGTCCCCTCTATCTTACATACGCAAATGCATGGTGATAGCTATAATCAATGTGGTGTCACGTTCAATGAGTTCTCCTACAAGATATGTCAGTGGTCACTTGCACAAGTTTGGGAGCTTTTTCATTGCTTGCATATAGATCCAATTGGTGGGTGCCATTACTGCTATGGAGCTTGCAGTATTATTGGCCCAGAGATGTGGACATTGTGCATATACTTGTCATTGGCACATACAATGAAGATGTTGTGGGGGATGGTGATGGTGGACTCCTAGGCATCCTATCTTTTCACAAAAATCGCCACATCAGGTTTCTTTCCTGTGCAACATAGATCTTATGTGTGAGCATATATATTATGGCGATGAGATAGAGGCCGTTGACAATGGCTAGCTTGAAAGCCATCTTGTTGGTTGAAGAGGACGATGACCTTGAAGTGTGTAACACTCTCAACTCGGGAGTCACTAGACAAGTGGCGGTCTAGTTGAATTCATTCTAAGAAAATTGTCTCATGCCAAAAATGCTGATTTTGTGAGCAAATGAGGAAGGATAAAAGCATCACTAGAATCCAATGCTACTCCACGTCTGATTGGTACAACATTTGCCTTATCTACCTTGAATCATTCCCTTCTCTAATTTGCCAACACTCTTTGCTTGTGTTAAATGAAAGACAAGTATCTCATTGACTTGTTTATTATTGCATCAGTAGGTCATGTGCTCCAAGGCAACGGAATTAAATGAATGTAAGTGCTTACTTTTTGTGTGGAAGGAACATCAAAGGCAATGGAGCTTAATTAATTGGTTGTAAGTGCTTGATTTCTTTGTGGAAGGAGCACTTTCCCGATGATTGTGTCATAAGGTGAAAATGGTATCATTAATAGATAAGGAGTAGGTTGGTATCAAAATCACTCACATGTGGCCACCTTGTGGAATTAGGCACCTCTCAAAAATATCGATGCGCCAGAATATTCTATTTTAGATTGTGCATCCTCTTCTTTGTGAGTACGATTTATCTCTATTATTTTCTCAAAGACTCTATGAAAAGGACCAAGGGTATGATCTTATTTTGTAGCTCTACTATTGTGAAACTTGAGTTTCTATTCTTGGCCCACAATTGGCTCCAAACACAGATGGCTTTGACCCAACTTGTGTTCCATTCTTTGTTTGAGATCCAATACATGGTAAAGAGGGTGAGAATTGCAACTATATTTAGTGGTTTTCCTTACAACTTAGTACATGATGGTCAAGAATTGTCTATTGAAGTTTGTATGCGATCGAAAAGAATCTTTGAAAAATGTCTACTATAGAGTATTACATGCAATATTAGAATATATTCTTCAAGATCACAAAATCATTAAAGCCAAAAAGACATAATAATGGAAACTATCATTGTTAATACATTTAACATTCTCACATTAATCACTTTAAACACTCTATGTTACAAACTTTTAGGCAAGTTTACTATAGTAATTAGCTAATTTACAAGTTCCAAATCAGGAAACACTAATGCATAATGAAAAAGAAAATTTTACAAGTCAACCTCTTTAGATCGATCTAGACAACAAAAATTTTCATGCCGCTTTCTTAGGAATCAAATGACACCTTTTGGCTAGACCATTGCTTCATGTACTTGTTGCTCCTATTTTCTTGAACTCCTCTCTCTTTCTCTTCCCAGCACATAATATATTACATGCGTGCTCATTAAACATATCCCCCCCCCCCCCAAAAAAAAAAACTATCTTACCGTATGCGTTGAGGGTGGACCCCCCACAACACTATATGGCATGTGCATGCTCAAATGGGATTAAGGGTGGAAGTGAAAATCATGTGGCGCGTGCATTGTAGGTGTGCGATCGGGGGGTCCAATTTTACAAGATTGTGCGGTCCAAATTTACAAAATTATCCCAAATTTACAAATCGATCCGCATTTACATTTAATGCATTGACATGCCTCACACTCCAATGAACGCATGCAGAGGTGGTGGTTAGAGCACACACGTTGTAGAGGGTAGGTCGTGTGTTCGAGGTTCAAAGTGCAAGACAACCCAAATTTACCTACCAGTCTAAATTACTTTTTCGCCTTGAATTTTCTCGACGACCCGAATTTACAAAAATGCATCCGATGGCCGGAATGACCGTCGTCCAGATAGTGCAGAGGTTGGCCCTCTCTGCTTAAATTTTGGGCAACACGATATTTAAACTAGAATACCTGCCCGTTTTGCCTCTGCCCCCCGAGTTCTCTCTCTCTCTCTCTCTCTCTCTCTCTCTCTCTCTCTCTCTCTCTCTCTGTGTCACACACACACACACACACACACATACACAC